>NC_057717.1:55680069-55685762 GCF_004010195.1 Chiloscyllium plagiosum
TTAAAGTTGACTGAGCGGGGGCACTTTAAATTTGACCGATTGTGCTCATGTCCTGACACCAATAAGTGACTCAATCACAGAATTAGAATGGCCAAACGTTACATGATTCAAAACAAACTGATCCATAGCAATAAACGGATTGGATTCATATCTAATTTGCCCCCCGGATGTGAGAATGGAGTACTTATGTGTGCGATCACAGGTGATCAGGGCAGAGAACAGACAAAATTAGGGATTTCAAGGAATGGTGGAGATCTATCCACCATTGTCAGAGAGGAGCTCATTACCTCTCCCATGTCCCTGTCCAACTAACATTGAATCTCTGGAGGCAGAGAACATTAATGAGAATTAGTACTATGTGAAAATTCAAAGTGTTCCCATGAAAAACGGAAATGTATTAACAGACAGCGGTCATAGATTTTACTGTGATACCTAAGAGGAGGAAAGTGAGAATGATAGTGATGGCGCTCACACGAAAATAATATGAGTTTACTCCGACCTCTCTATCAGTAACATCCACGATCCTTACCCGAACTGAAAGAAGGATGCCCTGGATAACGGTGAGAAATTTCCTTATATTTGAATCAATTCGCTGCTGAGGCAGGCTGGTGTTTGCAAACATCAAACAATCACAGAATTGGTTTCAGGGAAAACATACAAATTTTAGAAGCAAGTGAATTTATGGCTGCGTAACTGACTCTTAATCTTCCCACAGTCTGTTCACTGGAACACCAACTCAGTTTCGATGTACTCTTGCAATTTTATACCAATAGGCTGTCACGGTGGTTTGCACTGCTGCCTCACAACGCCAAAGATTTGGGTTCAACTTCGGCCTTGGGTGATAGTCTGTGTGGAATTTTCACAATCTCCACTTGAGTGTGCGTATTTCCTCGTACAGTTCAAATGTATGCTGGTGAAGTGGATTGCCCACAGTGTTTAAGTTTATATTGGCTGGTCTTGGAAAGTGCGCTGTTGGCGGGGAGAGGGATGACTCTCGTATGAATGCTGTGCAGTAAGTTGGTTTGGACATTGTAAGCCGAATGGCCCATTTTCCCACATCGGGAATCAATAATGCTAATGTTAGTAAACTTGTCACATGAACACATTGAGAGGTCGCATTCAGTTGCTGATGAAACGCGGGTCTCTTTCAGATCTCAGGAAAGTGTCTTGTTTAATTTTCCCATGAGCAAATACTCTCTTTATAATCAATTAGAAAAAAATGCACAAAATTCAGCTCTGCCAAATATAGAACAGGGATTTTGCCAGGGAAACCAGTTGGTGTCAAAAGTTTTTCGTTTCTGTTAACCTCAAAGTTATAAATCTGTTTCCCAAATTCTTCCTCGCTCTTCCACAAAATCGACATTCTGGTACGGATAATTTATTTATGAAGCTTTTTGTTTAAAAAAATTGCATCTGGAATCAGTGATGTGCTTGATAATTCAAGCTAGTCAATGATTCTCTCAAATAATTAATCACAGCATTGTTCAGCAACCAGACTGAATATGAAATATTAGTGCCATGTTCTTGAGTGATTGTGTGGAGATTCAATGAGTAATTTTGAATCACAGAATTGTTCAGGTACAGAGGAGGTCATTCAACCCTTTGGGTCAACACGATACCCCGAATATGCTTTCTGATTTTGTGTCATTACCCTGACTTCTCCCGCTGTAATCTTGTATTTTTCCCTATAAAATAATGTTTTAATGCCCTTCACTGAAAATGCCCAAACCACAGATCCATAAAAAATTCAAATTCTAACTATGTCGTTGTGTGAAGTTTATTTCTTGCATCATATTTTCTTCTTTCTTTTTTTTTAATTCTCCACTCTTCCTCTCAAAGCTTTTCTGAGTTGGAACACTTTCTCACCATCAATTCTGTACTGTACCCACATGATTTTGAAAAATTGTTTAGAATTTCCTGTCCGGCTTCTCCAATTTAACGTCATGGCTGAAATGTTTAACTGCCGGAGCCTCTGGTTTCAATGTGATTTCTCTTAACCTGCCAGTTTTCCCTTCGTTCCTGTTCTTCGACTTGTACTCAACTGCATCTTGAATCCATCTCGTGAGCCATCTTGCTTTCTGCTTCACTTCATGCTGATTAGTTAACTCTAATAAATATTGAGATGATTTATGGCAGTGTTTCTAATTTTCAATACTGTCCACAGTCCCTCTCCCTTGTAACTCGTCGAGATTCAGCTCGGAATGTTCACACTGTGCTTGTTACTGTAGGAAAGTATGCAGCTCACGCTAACACAAAATACTAAACAGTCTTATTTCGACTTTTAGGTCAACATTGGGTATTTCTGACACTCCCAGTGTTAGTAAGCCTCCGGTTCCAGCCAGTATGGCTTCAGGCCGTGGGTTGTGTCTGCACCAACACTTCACATCATACTGCACATGTCCGCTAAACAGGTGATTGACAGCGGCTCCTGTCCAATAAGAGTAGGGGGCGGAAAGATTAATCTACCAAACGCAGAGCGAACGAGGATGAGGCTCGTGCCAGCGTAGACAGGTGAAGGAGATATTCACTCGGTCCTTACTATTAACAAGCCAGAGTGGAAATGAGCTACTTATCTCAAAAGTTGTCTCTTTCATGGGGCAGACGGGGGCGTCCAGTACAATCCGTGCACAAGGTAAGACGGAAACATTTTAGTAATCTCCAGGCAGAAGTGTGAAATCATGGAGACCCTGGACGATTCTATACTAGTTCCCCCACCCCAAATGTCTCCAGCATTGATATATCGGAATAGCAGGCGGACATTTGGGCCTTCAAGTTTGTCTTTCCCTTCGGTATAATGATTGATGGTCATCATGCTCAATGCCCTGCTCCAGCTTTCACAACAGCGCATTGTAACCACGACATTCATATTTATACAGGTTAATAAAAATGCCCAGTTGTTACGAGTTCACAAAAGCTGGACAAATCCAACCCTGAGTCCAGTCAATCAATGCTCAACCATCAGCAAAGTGATGGCAGTGTGTAATGACTGTGCTTTCAGATTGTACTCAGTCAACAACAATCAGCTCTCTGATACTGCGTGTTCCATCAGAGACACTTAGCTTTTGTCCTCATAATATAAATAGTCCAAAATTGATAAAATACTGCACTCACAAGGAAAGGTGAGACTGACTGCCCTTGAAATTAAGGGTGCGTCCGAATGACAAAGTCATTGAAGAGCTTTTGCAAAGTTGGAGTCAGTTGGAATCAAAGGAAACATTGTTCCAACCAGGACGTGGAATCCCTCGTTAATTAATCGCACACATTCGGAAAACCTCTCCTCAAATCTAATCAAACGTGAGTGAGCGACACATAAATTCTAATTTCCAACACTTAAAGAAAAACAACATTTTATTTCAATCTATTGCGAATACTAAACAAACAAACAGAGTATGTTTTGCAGAAAAAGCTACCTTTTGATAGAGAGTGCATTCTAATTTCTTAGAGAGGCAAGTGTTAGATGGGCAGGTAACTCTCCAGCAATACTCTCACTCTAGTTTTCAAAATATTGGTTTTATATACACTCCAATGACACATTAATTTGTATAAATTGATTAGATTCCAGATGCCAAAGCAAAACAAAAATTGAAAATTTATTAGCTTCTGGGACCCTGGACATAATTTAATGTAATTGGTTCAAGGGGAGTTGTTGTCGAAAGAGCAAGTAAAAAATCAGGTTTTCACCGAGAAGTGTTACCTGTATCTATTTTGGAACAGCCCGTCCCCCAGCCTTTTCATTCAGGGAGCAAAGCATGCAGTCTTAATTTCCTTCAACATTCAGAAAATACACTATTTTAAAGAGAACATGTGTGCTTTCAACAATGTAACTCTCTCCACTTGGTGTAATCATCCAGCCCAAACATGGGGAGATTGTGCAAACTCCACACAAATATCACCCAAGACTGCAGTTGAAGGAAGGGCCCTGGCCCTGTGAGAAAACAGTGGTGATTATTGCGCCAAATGCCACACCTGACTGCATATTATCTAGCACCATTTGTGACTTCTCAGTCACACAACCAATTCCTGTCCGGGCAATGTGGAGGAAATCAGGCACTTCTCTGATGTTTGAAGAATTTATTTTGAATGAATTAGCTGCTGGAGAACAGGCAGAAACTGGAACACATTTCGTTTCTTCTGGAATATTACCTTCATCGGAAAGAAGACACAATGGGCATCGTTCAATCACCAATTAAGAAACAATTAAACTCCTTGGTACAGCTCCACAGTAAGCTGGAATTGAAACCAAAACTTCTAGTTGAGACTTTGGCACACTGTGAAGCACAGTAAAAACCAGGCACTTCCTTCACTTATGAACTTGCTGTTGTTTCAGTAGTTTGGATTTCACATGAAATCTCTTCCCACACCAGTGCAGATGAACAGCCTCTCCCCACAGTGAGATGGCCGGTGGACAGTGAGTCTAATTAACCACTTGAATCTAGGCCCATTTTGAGAGCAACTGAAGTTTCTCATTCGTGTCAGCACGTTGATGGGTCAACAGATCCTCAGAGATTTTAAGGCGCTTCCCACTTTCAGGGCATTTAAAAAATCTTTTCCTGTGTGGAAAACCCGTTGTTCAAACAGTGTGCTGGATCAAGTGAATTCTACCCCATACTCGAAACAGACGAATGGCCTCGACCTCGTCTGACTGCGTTTATGTTCTGACAAGGCAGTTTATCTGTTGAATCCCTCTCCACACGTACAAGACACAGTTTCTCCACACTGTGAATGATGCTTTTCCCTTCCATGTTCAAAAGCGAATCATATTCAAGCAACAATCAATTGGACAACATCATCAGATGCTGAAATGATATTTGGTTTTAAGCCTTTGCACTGGAAATCTTCTTCTTCTAATGCCCGGGAAATTTATTGATAAAGGAAAAACAGAAGCATTTTGAAGTCCAGAAAAAAATACAATAAGATGCAAGAGCAGAAGTCAGCAATTCAATTTATACAGTCTGCTCTCACTATTCAGTGAGATTACGGCTGATCTGATAATCCACGGATACAGTTTCCTGCAATATCAGCTATCCTTCGAATCCCTTGCTGATTAAAATCTGTTTGTTACAGGTTTCAAATGACTTTCTTGTAGGGACTTCAATAAGAAGCAGACCAGGAAGGCAAAGTGGGGATATGAAATTATCGAATCGGTCAGGGCTGAAGATAATCCGAAGAGGGTCTACAAGTACATATCTGGCAAGCGAACAACTCGAGAAATAGTACCATAAATATTAAAGAGGTTAAGATTGCGTTTGAACTCAGCAGATGGAAGAGACATTAAACGAATTTTTCACGTCAGTTTTTACTGTGGAGAAATCAAGACCGAATGTTCACTCTCCATATATGAAGAGGACGATTCCTTTTCTTAAACTATTTGACCAAGCATCAAAGAATTTGACATTAGGTGATATTTCTAGCGTTTGGATTGCATTCGCCTCTGTGCTGCTTCATGCAACAAAACGTTTACATGTTCCCAGGACTCGATTGTAATATAACGAGGAGAGACTGTGTAGGCTTTGACTTGTCGGACTGCAGCATCGGATGTCGAAGGATGACTTTATAGAGATTCATAAAATCATGAGTGCTTTCGATTAGGTGAACAGCAAAGGTCTCTTTCCCTTGGATACGGGAGTCCAGAACCCATAAGATTTACACGGAATGACAAGATAATCTTTTCATACAGAGGATGGTTTCTATAT
>NC_057717.1:55688972-55691228 GCF_004010195.1 Chiloscyllium plagiosum
CAAGTCAGTGAGCAAACGTGTGGCATGGTGTCTCGTTGGTTAGCACGGCTGCTCAATATCTTCAGGGTCCCAGGTTCAACACTGTTTGTGTGGAGTTTGCACGTTCTTCCCCTCTCTGTTTGGGTTTCCTACGGGTGCTGCGGTTTTCTCGCACAGTCCAGAATGGGAAAATTGTTGAACGGATGGATGGTTTGTGATGCAGAGTGACAGCAAAAGCACATGCTCGATCCCTGCACCTGTTGAGGCTGCCATGAAAGTTCCAGTTTCTCAACATTACCCCTGCCTGAGCATGGGGACGCTCAGTTTAAAGCACCATCAGTCATCTCTCTCTCTCTCTCTTGCTCGTGAGTTTGCAGTCCTATGATCTTCTGGGACAACGACAAGTTTCGTATTAAAATTTCTGTTTTGTAATGAGAAAGGAATTGCAGGGAATCTAACTGTGTGAAGCACCTTGTGTGAGAGTAATGCACTCTGAATGGTGTACAGTCACAAAGATGATTCTGAGACTGTGGGTTACAATCTAAATGGAGAAAGTTATGATGGCATGAGACACAATAATTTGGGAAGATCACATAAAACGATGAAAAAAATTTGGAAACGCCCTTGGAGGAACTGTGACTGTTGTTCATTCCTGTCAGGCACAACATAAAACTGGAAAGGTGGCCCTGCCATGGCTCACAAAGAATATGAGGGATAGAAGTGAATCTAAGTAAGAGGCGTACCAACCGGCTAAAAAGAGCAGAATACAATTAACCTGAAATCGGTTCAGACTACAACAAAAGAAGACTGAAGGATTACTGAAGATGGAAAAATAAACCTTGAAGGGGAGATTGAACTGAACACGCAAACTAATTTTCAAAGCTTCCAAAAGTATATGAAGAGAAGAAAATGTCATTAAAACAAATTCCTGACAGTCAAACAGGTGAAGTTATAATGTGGGATGAGGAGATGGCACAAGAATTAATTTTATATCTGGTAATGTCCGCACAAATGAAGACAAAATGATATCACTAACATGTTCGGGAATAGACAAGAGGGAGGAACTGAAGGAAACCCGTAATGGCATAAAAGTGATCTCTGGGAAATTGGTGGCATTTACAGTGAAAATATCACATGACCTGTTAATTGGTAACTGAATACGCCAACTATTTAAGGAGGAGAAAGTGACAACTGCTGATGCTGGATATCGAAGTCAAGACTGCGGCATCACATGGCAAAGTCGAGACCGGCGCAAGCTTCCCCACTCAAAAACTCAATCACTGCCCAGCACCAACCTACCCACCTCTAACAGCACTTTCCCCAGAAACCGCAGGAATTGGAAATCCGGCGCCCATACCTCCCGATCTCCAGTGTCCAAGGCCCGAATGAAGCCTTCTACATTCGTCAGAGATTTACCTGCATTTCCACACATATGAATTACTGTCTTCGTTTCTCCCAATACGATCTCCTCTACACTGTGGAGACAGACCACCTGCGAAGAACGCTTCAGAGAACATGTGTGCGACGCCTGCACAAACCAACCTCACCACCTTGTGGCCGAACACTTAAACAACCCGCTCCCACTCGACCAAGGACATGAAGGTTCTGGGCCTCCCCCACTGCCAAGTCCTAACTAACGAACGCTTGTCTGGAGAACGCCTCATCTTCCACCTTAGGGCCATCCAACCTCACGGGATTAATGTGAATTGCAAAAATTTCCTCATTACCCCTTCGCCCCCCCACCTTATCCCAAATCCAAGCTTCGAACTCAGCAACTCCCTCATGACCCGTTCTACAACGTCGAACTTCCTTCTCACCTATCCACTCCACCATCCTCTCTGACCTGTCCCATCATCCCCACTTTCATTTCGCTATTGCAGTGTCAGCTCCCATGCCCCCGAACCAGCCCCTTTCAA
This sequence comes from Chiloscyllium plagiosum, assembly GCF_004010195.1. Classification (NCBI taxonomy): domain Eukaryota; kingdom Metazoa; phylum Chordata; class Chondrichthyes; order Orectolobiformes; family Hemiscylliidae; genus Chiloscyllium; species Chiloscyllium plagiosum. The sequence goes on from NC_057717.1 coordinate 55,690,868, forward strand.
ATATCTTACCACTGTCTTGGCTCACTAGACTCATTCCTGGTGAAGGCGTTTTGCTCAAAACGTCAATTCTCCTGCTCATCGGATTCTGCCTGACCAGATGTACTTTTGCAGCACCAAACTCGACAATAGTGATTTAACTCAATAACCTTTGATTTCAGCCCCATGCACACCAAAGACAGATTAACAAATAGTGAAGCGATAACTTAAACGAAAACAAACAAACTGATCCAAGGATAACGGCCGTTGAACGGGGCGTGTCAGTGCAAAGAAGCCTGATGCTCTCTGCGTCTTTAATCACGGCCCGTAAAACCATTTGTTTGGGGTTAGAGTCCTGCTCAGATCAGTCATGAAACCTATATAT
>NC_057717.1:55691728-55698016 GCF_004010195.1 Chiloscyllium plagiosum
ACTGGCACTCCGAGATCCCTCTGTACTTTGGCTTTACGAATTTTCTCACCGTTTAGAAAGTAACCCATGCTTCTATTCTTTTTTTCCAAAGTGCAAGACCTCGCATTTGCTCACATTGAATTCCATCAGCCATTTCCTGGACCACTCTTCCAAACTGTCTCGATCCTTCTGCAGCCTCCCCACTTCCTCAGTACTACCTGCCTGTCCACCTAACCTAATTCCCTACCCTCTGTGAGAAGAAAGCGTTTCCTAGAACCTATTAATATTAACGAAGAAGGTAAGCCCAACTGCATTGATAAGAGTGAAAGACCCTGATAATAAGCCAGTACTTAAATGACAGTTGTAACCTTAAAAGGCACTCAAAATCCAGAATAAAGTATCCCGAACTTTAAAAAAAAAAAACAATCAATGTAATTTATCACATTCTCAGTTTCTATTTCGAACACAATGAGTGATTGTCCATCATTGTCATGTTTCAATAGATTACTTACAGTGTGGAAACAGGTCCTTCGGCCCAACAATGCCACACGAACACTCTGAAGAGCAACCCACCCAGACCCTCTCTCCTACGTTTACCCCTCCACCTAACACTACGGTCAATTTAGCATGGCCAATTCAAGTAACCGGCACATCTTTGGACTGTGAGAGGAAACCGGAACACCCAGAGCAAACCCACGTAGACACGGGAATAATGTGCAAACTCCACGCAGACAGTTGCCCGAAGTGGGAATTAAACCCGGATGTCTGGTGCTGTGAGGCAGCAGTGCTAACCATTGTGCCACCATGCCACCCATCAATGCAATTGCCTTTTGTTTTTTCTCACAACGCTTCACATTAATCTTCACTCCTTCTGGCTCCATGATCGCAGGGATTAGTCTGGTGAAACTCCTTTACAATGCCTCAGTTGCAACGAGATCATTCTTTTTAAAGGAGAGAAAATCTGTCCATGATACCCCAAGTACTGCTTCAAAACACTCTCTCGAATGGGCACAATAATTACATGCCCTCACTTGCCCATTTCTGTGTCTTTCTTGAGACATAAAAGCCAATTGTTTCTCTGTGCATTGCCACTGACATGGATTTGAAAGTTCCTGACATCTGTATTTGAGCATCAGTTAGGGTAGCACCAGAGGTACCGTGGAGATAAACATTACACTTCGGGAGAGACTCAATCAGAAAGAGTGCGCTTGAAACAGGGAATGGTCAACGACCTGAATGGAAATGACCTTCAGGAATTTTGGAAACAGGCAAAGGAAGGGAGCAATCGTTCCTTTTGTTCTTCCAACATTTGATATGTGCAGACCTGATCAGGCCTGAATTTTGTGCCCATATTAAATTGAGTGACTGGTTCAGTTGTTCCACACGACATTAAAGAATGAAACACATTGCTGTGGGTTTGCAGTCAATCAGGGACCTGATCAGGGAAGGATGATTCATTGACTTCTCTAAAAGACATGAGGCAAGCAGAGATGAACAGATTATTATTCTCTGGCTCTGGATCATGTGTCAATGACTTAAGCACCGTGTAGGAAAGATTCAGTAGAGAGAACACGTTAGAAATCCTCAAATGCAATTATTCAAAAACGGACATTTGGTTAGAAGGGACTTGGAAAAGTTGTATGCGGATTTAACAAAGGCAGAAACGACAGTTGATTTAGAAGTTGCACTGATGGCGGTACCTGGTATGATTAGTGAGTGGGGGTGATATGGAAATGCACATCTGTTCAGGACAAAAAAGGATTATAAAGTTTGACTACATTCTACTTCCGTTTCGCAGATTGTTAAGTAATTTGTCATCAATACTTTGCTCCTTATAATTCGTAAAGAGTGGAATCTTACATTCGAATTGGAAACGTTGACTTCCAAGTTTAAAAATGTTAATTACTATGAACAGCAATTCAGTTTCACCTGGTTTAGTCGACAGGTATAATTACTTTCCAGGAACACCAATTATAGCGAGGATTGGAAATTAACCAGCTTGAATAATGATCAGAACATGATAGATGCGCGATGTTAATGCTATCCAAGGCTGAGAAAGCATGTAAAGCCCCTCGGATAAAATCCTGTCCATTTTTCTTAATCCAATATTGACACATTCCAGTCTAACGTTCCGAGATTCTGATCTCTCCTCTCCTCTCTGGAGCTAGTGATGCTTATTAGTGCGGTCAGTGATGTTCCCACTCAAACTATAAAATAACGTATTGAACCTAGACTCTAACTAATACAAGAAGCAAACCCTCTAGTGACACGTTTAGGATCCACGGAGACGGACATCAATCACAGTCGCTGCACAAATAGCTCCAATTAACCCATTTCCGTTCAATACTATCTTTAAAAAATGCAAAATATTGTTTAAAATGTCTACGTTGTGTATTGGGTATGTGAGGATGGCTGAGGGAAGAAATGTTGGAGATCGTAGATCGCTTGTGTATAACCATGCAATCTTCTTTGGATATGGGAGTAATGCCAGAAGTTTATCAGAACAAAAACATAAATATACTCCAGACTATCAGGTTGTGTCATTGGCGTTCAAGTTTGTCAATATATTCAATTCAAACTTGATTGGAGGTTTATATATTTCGGTTCGAATTTAAATTGATCGGCAGAATTCGAATTTATTTTTGTTTCCAAGCAACGAACTAATCAAGTTGTTCGACTCAATGTTACATTATTACCTTTTTGAGTACACTTGGTGCGCTGATCGGGACATGGGCTGCATTTAACTTTCTTAAAGGAACACTCACATCTTTGAACACCCGCCTTAAGAAAAAAATGAACTGTCATAATGCCAAGATGGTTTCATGCTTTTCTACCTTTTAAACAGATTACCATGACATGCCGGTAACTTCCATGTAATTTCACCTTTACATCTTCTCATAAGCCTATACATACAGTGTGTTATAAAACAAATACAAATCTCATCTAAACTCTTATCAGTAAAACCAGCGATAGCGAGTCTGCGATTACATACTTCCGACCTGCACCATGTATGATTTCTAAATTAAAATTCTGTAACTTTAGTCTCCAATGAAATAGTCTCATATTCTTATCTTAAATCCGTTCTAAGAACGCAAGCGAATTGTGTTCAGTGCACGCAATCATCACTGGCATATTGTATGTGACGTACACAGCAGAATGCTGGAAGGCCAGTTCCTTTTGATCCTGGAATATTTCCTCTGGTGGATGTTGATCCTCTTCGAAAAGTAACTAACTGGAAGTTCAATCTCATCCTCATTTTCCAGTCGGACACAGCTCCACTTGTTCTGTCAGTAGAATCGATGGCGACTTCAAAAGTGTTCGAAACGTTTGGTGCAGCTGAAACTGGTTTGGTGGTTTGTATTGGTTTAAATAATCGAATTACTTCTGGCATAGTTCTGTTCAATGAAACTTTGTGTTCATTTTCAGCAAATCGGTTAACGGGGCCAATACACTGCTGAAGTTTGGAACAAACCTCCGATCGAATCCACTGAGACCTCAGATTCGAAGCATCGTTTGTTTGGGATTGGTCGTGGAAATACATCATTGGCCTTCGTCTTTGTGTTTCGTGGGGTCCACCTTCATGACCGATGTTATATCCCAAAAAACGTCACCTCTGCTTTCGCGAGTACAGTTTTATTTATGTTTATCACCGGTTTTGCTTCTCACAGTGGCTCAAAAGCGCTGTCAACTGTACCATGTGATCTTTCCAGGGCTTATGAAAGATCACTTCGTCGTCCAAATGGACTGAACGGTTTCTTAACCCAATCACAACTGTGTTAATGAGTCTTTGGAATGTGCTAGGCGCGTTCTTCATTCCAAAGGCCGTCACTTTAAACTGATATTGGCCATTTAGGGTTAAAAATGGAGAAATTTATTTTGGTGTCTTTGATAAAGGTACTGCCAGTAAACACGCATTAAGTAAAACTTGGGGATGTAACTAGCTTGGAGGAGATACTGGAGATCAGAGCCGAAAATATGCCGCTGGAAAAGCGTAGCAGGCCAGGCAGCATCCAAGGAGCAGGAGAATCGACGCCTCGGGCATGAGCCCTTATTCATTCCTGCTCCAGGACTTTTCCATTTTCAATCTAATTTGAGGTACCCCAAATCCACATAATCGGGATTTGTTTCCTCACTCTGTGGGGCAGTAACTAACACCTGTTTCTCCAGTTCTTTGTCGCCAATGTAATGCTGGTTCAACATGTTCACATGGCATACCTGATACGATTTTCTACTATCTGACGTCTTCACTAAATAGTTTCCTTGACTCGCCTTTTTTCTTCATTGTTAGCGACCACTGAAACTAGTTTTGAAGGGAACGCCTATCACTAGTAACAGGACTAACACGTTATCCCTAGGGTAGTCGCCCGACTCTCAAGGCTTTTATCTGCCACCTGCTTCATTCTACACTGCGCCTTCTCCAGCTGCTATTTAGCTATCCCACCAACTCGATTTAGTTTCGCCCTCACCTCCGATACATGTTCAAAGTGTGAGATCTCCGAATTTGGTCCTGTCAATTTTTCTTTAAATAACGTCAACTGATCTCTCGCTTCATGACCGTCTATTAATTTAAAGAAAGTGAACTGAATAGATTCATGTGGGGCATCTCTAATGGCAAACAATACGAATGGGATACCGTTATCTCAATTATTCGTGTAATTTTCACAGTATACTCTCAACATGGGCTTCAAGGTCTGATGCCACGACTCAAAAGCTCTTTGGGATTCAGCACCATATGCATTTGATTTAAAATGTCGTACACATAATTTATCCATAATCTCCTTAAACAGGCTCCTAGTAAAATTTGATCCTTGGTCCGATTCTACCTCTTTGTGTGGCCCATATCGTATGTACAAATTCCTCTACTATGCCTCCGGAAATCTGGCAGATATATCAATCATGGTTAACAAGTACTGGTTCCCAACTTAGTTCTCGGGAGGGGACCTATAAAATAAATGATAATACACGTGAAAGTTTCTTTCAATGTAATTGGCAACAAAGGTGCTTGTTGTGTTACAGCCTGTGGCGTACCGACATTTGGCATGTATGGCAAGTACGGCAAATGTTAACCACATCTTTGTGCATTCCAGGCCAGTGCAAATGTTTTTGTAACTAAGACTAAGTCTTCCATGACTCGAGGTGACCTCCTACATATAGTTCACGTGCTACCTGTAACACTTCCTATCAGTATGCTATCAGCAACAGAATCTGGTGCACTTCAGCCCATTTCTCCTCTGAACTAACCTGCCGCCGTCTCCATGTCCATGTGAAGATTCTATCTTTTAGATAATAACCCTCTGAAATATTGTCTGCCTCCTTTACGGCGTATGAATCAACATATATATTTTTTATTGTCTTGTCTTGTTGTTGCAAGTCTCTTTGGCTTTCAGAAATAAACACTTCTGCCTGACGCTCTGCCTGTTCAGGTTTATCCTGCACCAATACAAATACAGCGTATCTGCTTCATGAACCTCGACTTCTTCATCTTTCTCTTTAGTTTTCACTTCGTGCTGTGACTTATGATGGTGGAATCAGATTACCACAGAGTCTGGTAAAATACGAGGATAATTCTGTTTAACGCCTGATTTTCTTGGTCTTCTTTGGGTTTCTCCACAACAAAGGATGTCATTCCCACTTTGGATCCTGCCAATTCATTCCCAAGAACAAGCTGAATTCCTCAAACTGACGTAACACACTCTCACCGACCTTCTCGCCAGTATTGATTTAAATAATCGAATAACTTCTGGCATAGTTCTGTTCAAAGAAACTTTGTGTTCATTTTCAGCAAATCGGTTAACGGGGCCATTACACTGCTGAAGTTTGGAACAAACCTCCGATCGAATCCGCTGAGACCTCAGATTCGAAGCATCGTTTGTTCGGGATTGGTAGTGGAAACACCTCATTGCTCTTCGTCTTTGTGTTTCGTGGGGTCCACCTTCATGACCGATGTTATGTCCCAAAAAACGTCACCTCTGCTTTCGCGAGTACAGTTTTATTTATGTTTATCACCGGTTTTGCTTCTCACAGTGGCTCAAAAGCGCTGTCAACTGTACCATGTGATCTTTCCAGGGCTTATGAAAGATCACTTCGTCGTCCAAATGGACTGAACGGTTTCTTAACCCAATCACAACTCTGTTAATGAGTCTTTGGAATGTGCTAGGCGCGTTCTTCATTCCAAAGGCCGTCACTTTAAACTGATATTGGCCATTTAGGGTTAAAAATTGAGAAATTTATTTTGACGTCTTTGATAAAGGTACTGCCAGTAAACACGCATTAAGTAAAACTTGGGGATGTAACTAGCTTGGAGGAGAT
>NC_057717.1:55699281-55706536 GCF_004010195.1 Chiloscyllium plagiosum
GACCAGAAAAAAATGCAATTGCATTACATCTATCGGAGCACAAATGATGTATTTACTGTTGGTGTAAAATGAATGAAGTGCGACAGCAGATAATGAGTGCAGTCACCTCATGGTGTCTGCGCCGTTATTACAACATGTTACGGCAATTCTGCAGTGTCTCCTGCCTCACCTCGCTACTCCCAACAAACTGGGAATGAAGCAGGGAGAAGGAAAGAGAAGGAGAAGCAGCAGTACTTATGGGAAAAGCCGCAAGAAACTCAAGGTTGAGTTAATTGTTCAGAAGAAACAACATTGACTGCTTGAACTAAATCAGGGAACAGAAGTGCGACCACCAAAGCAAATCAGGCCGAAACTCAAACGCGACATTGAATTTACCTCATCAGCAACGTGGCACTTGCAGGAAGTTGAAAGAAGGAGCAGTCGATAGAGTAAGGAGGTAGCACTTCAACCCGAACCAGACTGAGCACCGCCAATCTAAACGGCAGGCGTGTTCACTAAATGAGGCACTGAGCCTCGATGCAATTAACCTTACTCATTCATATGTGCAATCCATTAACTACTTGGGCACCGTAAATCGGAAATGTGCTTTCTGTATCAATGTTGCTCTGTGAGAATTGCAATCAATCCCTGCTTTTGCAAAGACAGACAGTTCCCAGCTGAACATTCTCCGCTGAAAAGGCACAGGAAGATACAATCTCATCTTGCATTGGCTTCCAAATGATGTTTTCTCCGGCTTAAACTGACAGGAAGAAAGAGGATGCGTTCATCCTCTAGGAACCTATTAACCGCGTTAATGCTCACAGAGGGAACCTCACACCAAGAGGAACAGGGTCATTGTAGTGAATTGACCAGGAGTGATGCGTGAGTCAGCATAAACAGCGGGCATTTAAGGCTAACCCATTAATACCGACACTGAGTCTTGCACCTCCAGCTCCAAGCTCACTTCCGACACAACGCTACAAGTACCGCCTCAGCAAAGTTGTGTCTAACCGTAACATATCTTCCCAACCTCTATACGCAATCCCCTGAATAATGAAGGCCAGTGTGCCAAAAGTCTTCTTCACTGCTCTGTATATCTGTGACTTCATTTTCAGGAAACTGTGCACCTGAAATTCAAGGTCCCTCTATACCGCATTCCTTAAGGCCTTACCATTCACATGAAACTCCTACCTTGATGTGACTTCCCAAAATGCAATATCTTATACTTATCTAGATTAACCTCCATTTGTGATTTCTTGGTCGACTTCCCCAGCTGATCAAGGCCCTGCAACAATTTCTGAGAACTTTCCTCACTGGCCATGATACTGCCTATTTTATTGTCATCCATAAACTTACTAATCGTGCCGTGCACATTCTCATCCAAATCATTGATATAGATTACAAACAGTAATGGGGCCAGCACCAGCTCTGAGACACGCCACTATTCACAGGCCTCCAGTCCAACAAGCATCGTCCCACTATTACCTGCTGCTTCCTACCATCAACAAGTTATGCATCCAATTTGCCATCGAACGTTCCAGGGCAGCCTATCACGTGGAACCTTATCACAGGCCTTACTGAAATCCCGATAGACTGCAACTCCCACTCTGCCTTCTTCAACTTTCCTGGTCACTTCATCCAAGAACTCAAACAAATTTGTGTGGCATGATCTCTCATTCACAAAGGTACGTAGTCTTTGCAGTTTCATATCAAAAACTATTAATCATTATTAAAATAAATAATGCATATTCATAATAAAGTCCTTAATTTCTAAATACACGTATATCTTATCTCCAAGTTTTCTCAAGAAAATGATATCCATAGTCTAACAGGTTGAGCGCCCACGTTTTTTCTTTGCTTTCCTTCGTGAATAAAGACTCAACATTCACCACCATCCAGTCTTCTGGGACCTCACCCATGGCTCATGATGATGCACGAATACCAAACAGTGTCCCCGTAAATTCTGATCTAGCCTCTTGCCATCTAGTCATGATTAGGAGATGTATCCACCTTTATACATTCCAATACATTCAAATCCTCCTCTATTGTGATATCGTCTGTATCTTAGATATCACCACTAACCTCCCCAAGCTCTAAAGTCTTCAAATACTTCTCCATGGTAAACACCGAGGAGAAATATTCAATGAGAGCATTGCCCATTTCCTGCAGTTGTACATATACATGACCAGTTTCGCCCCTGAGGGGTCATACTTATTCTCTTTTCTTTAATATACTGAAAGAACTGGATTCACTCGAATCATTTCAGCCAAACTATGTCATACATCAGTTCCGTTTTCCTGATTTCTTTCTTCAGTAAACTCCTCTATTCCCTGTATACGTTCGGGGATACCCTTGACCAGCAGTCTGGACTTGAGCCACTCTGCCTTCTTCAACATTCCTGGTCACTTCATCCAAGAACTCAAACAAATTTGTGCGGCATGATCTCTCATTCACAAAGGTACGTAGTCTTTGCAGTTTCATATCAATTACTATTAATCATTATTAAAATAAATAATAAATATTCATAATAAAGTCCTTAATTTCTAAATACACGTATATCTTATCTCCACGTTTTCTCAAGAAAATGATATCCATAGTCTAACAGGTTGAGCTCCCACGTTTTTTCTTTGCTTTCCTTCGTGAATAAAGACTCAACATTCGCCACCATCCAGTCTTCTGGGACCTCACCCATGGCTCATGATGATGCACGAATACCAAACAGTGTCCCCGTAAATTCTGATCTAGCCTCTTGCCATCTAGTCATGATTAGGAGATGTATCCACCTTTATACCTTCCAATACATTCAAATCCTCCTCTATTGTGATATCGTCCGTATCTTAGATATCACCACTAACCTCCCCAAGCTCTAAAGTCTTCAAATACTTCTCCATGGTAAACACCGAGGAGAAATATTCAATGAGAGCATTGCCCATTTCATGCAGTTGTACATATACATGACCAGTTTCGCCCCTGAGGGGTCATACTTATTCTCTTTTCTTTCATATACTGAAAGAACTGGATTCACTCGAATCATTTCAGCCATACTATGTCATACACCAGTTCCGTTTTCCTGATTTCTTTCTTTAGTAAACTCCTCTATTCCCTGTATACGTTCGGGGATACCCTTGACCAGCAGTCTGGACTTGAGCCACTCCTCATTTTTTATAGTTAAAGCCCCAATACCTCTTGTCATCCAGTGTCCGCTCTTCCTGCCAAGTTTGCTCTTTATCCTCACAGGAGCATATAGACGTTGAAGTCCAGTTATCACACTTTGAAAGTCCTCCACTTGCCAGAGGTCCCTTGCTTGCAAACAAACTACTCCAACCAACTCCTGCAAGCTCTTGTTTAATTCCATCAAAATTGACCTTGTCCAAAGTTAGGTCTTCAACCTGTGGACCAGTTTTGTCCCTCGCCATAAAGATATGAAAAGTAATAGAACTGTGATCACTAGACACAAAGTGCTCCCCCACTGACACCACTGTCATCTGTCTTGCCCTAATCCCCAAATTTACTTCTAGATTTGCCCCTTCCTGAGTAGGACCCTCGTCATACTGCTCGAGGAATCTTTCCTGAACGCACTTAATAGATTCACCCCATCTAAGTCCTTAATTATATGTCATTCCCAATCTATGTTCGGAAAATTAAAACGGCCGACTCTGCCCCTGCAAGTCTCCCAAATCTCTCGACATATTTTTGCTTCTCTAATTCCCGTTGACTATTTGGGGGTCCTATAGGGCAATCACAATAACGTCACCATCCCCTTCTTATTTCTTAGTTCCAACCACAAAGCCTCACTGGATGATCGTTCAGTTATTTCATCTCTGATCACTGCTGTAATACACGTGTTAATCAAAACTGCAACTCCCCCTCATCTTCTTCCACCATTTCTGTCCCGCCGGAACCACCTGTAATCTGGCACCTTAAACTGCCAGTCCCGTCCCTTCCTTAGGCATCTTTCAGAAATGTCTGTAATATCTGAGTCCCACGTAGCTATCCACGCCCTGAGTTCATTGGTCTCACTTATCAGACATCTTGCAATGAAATAGATGAAATTTAATCCAAAAGGCATTCATTGATCCCTGTCGTGTTCCAGCCTGACCTGATCTTTAACTTCACTTTACTGATTCTGATTACGTATCTCCTTCCAGCGTCACCCTAGTCCCCTGCTGCTAATGACCCCACTCCCCACTATCGCCCACCACTTAAACCCTTAAACCCTCCCTTGCAGCATCTTCACACCTGTCTGCCAAGGTATTTGACCCCTCCAGTTCAGGTGCAACTCGTCCCACTTGAACAGATCACCTCTGCCGCAGTAAAGATTAGAATATCTATCCCCTTCCCCAATTTTTTAGCAATGCATTCGTCTGTCATATCCTCCTGTTCGTACTCTCACTAGCACGTGGCACTGGAAGGATCCGGATATTTCCTCCATCGTGGTCCTGGTTTTTAACTTCATTCCTAGCTCTCTCTAATCACTCTGAAGATCCTCACCCCTATTTCTACATATGTCGTTTCATCAACATGAACAATGACTTCTACCTGCTCACCGCCCCCCCTCAACAACGCTCTGGAGCCCATCGGAGACATCCTTCATCGTGGCATCTGGGAGATAATACACCATCGTGGATTCCCGTTTGCAGCCATGGAATCTCCTGTCAGTTCTCTCACTATCATTTCTGAATGATAACTTTTGAAGCTATTATGCTTACACGAGCTGCTGGAAACGGGATTGCTTCCAGAAACAGTTGGATTTTGCTGAATTGCTTTGCTTCTTGCAATGGCATACAGACAGGAGTGTCGTGAGCAAACCTTCGACAAAAAAAAAATAGTACAGTGTGAGTGTTGGGAAGTTTATGTTTTGGGGTAATGATAAAACAGCAGAAACCCTCATTAGTGGTAAAGACGAGTTGGCTTTATTTTGTGGCTCGCACATATTTTTTGGATGAGGGACAGGGAAAGAGAAAGGAAGCAATAGACTGTTCCTTCTCAAACATATTACATTTTCCCACTCTAAGATGAATCAGTAACGTTATCAGACTGCAAACTGGACCATGTGAGGACTTCTAGAACTTTGTTGGAACGATATGATTCCAACACATTCTCTGCTCCAAGTAAATGCATCATAACAACTGTCGTGCATAGAATCGTTTACTTAGAAAAATGGCCCTACTGGATGGGAAGGTGTGTTAATATGTGCCTGTGGAATATAAAAATACAACGGTTAATGTTTTCACAATATCTGAATTAAAATGAAGGTGTCTAATTCTAAATCAAGTACTAAAATTGCTGGAAAATCTCTGCATGTCTGCCAGCATGTATAAAGAGAAATCCGAGTTAAATCTTCTGGTCCAGTGACCTTACCCAAGAACCTCTCCTATTTTTAAATTATTTCCCCAGTTTTCTTCTCTCACACGAAAGGAAATATCCATCAAGTATTCACTCGCTACATCCTCTTCATGATCTTATATTGTCAATTCGGCCACCTCTCATTCTCAGGCCTAAACTGTTAATCGTTGATTATGTGATGACTTCATCCCAAGAACGAGAAAACTGAAATGTATTTGAAAGATTAGGAGAACAATTTATGCTATTATTAAGTTTAAGGAATTATAACTGCACGTAATGCATCAGATGTGATCTCAAACATGTCCTATACTGATGCAGAAAATTATCCCTATGATCATACACGACACCCGTAGCACGAAACAGCATCATTCAGCCTACCGTCACATCACTTGACTGCACCAGCAGAGTAACTTGAAGTGATTGATGTAGAAAGACATAGAGAATCCTTCTGTACCACCGGGTTCCGCATTCTGCTACCATTTAAATAATTTGTCATGTCCCCAAAACAAAAACTTCCCACACCCACGTTGTACTGCTTTTCTGTCGAAGGTTTGCTCACTACCCTCCTGTCTGTATGCCATAGCAGACACTCTGTCTCCTATGACATTGTATTGAATTACTAACCTGGTGTAAAGCAAACTGATGGCCAATCCATTCAGCCCCTTCATCCTAATAACTAATCGAGATTGTAAACTGTTGATGACCTCACTCTGATTCCTGGTGACTTCCACGACTTGCCGATTTCCAACTGGAAAATAAGTAAATATCTCATTTCTGTATTTTTTCTCAGCTAACAGCGCTCCTCAAGTCCTATGTAACATCCTAGAACAGTGACATGGCCTCCGCCTGTCCTGTGTAATTTACTCACATGACTGACCACTTCACTCTATTCCTGTTCAACTCCAAAGAGGGCAAAATTCTATTCTCCTGCCTCAGTGTAACTATGCTGCGTGGCTGAATGGGATATTCCTGCCCCTCTGTTGTTGCCTTGAGAGGTGTATTAAGAGAAAACCATGTGGTGTAGGAACAGCAGTTGGCCATTCTGTTCCAATTTGGAAAGTTCATGGCTGTCTGATTGTTATTGAGCACCAACCAAATATCTGTTCTCAATAAATATTGAATGTTCAATGAAATAAAGATCATTTAAGGTTAGCCTTGAATATTTTCAATGACCCAGTCTTCACTGTTCCCTGTGAATGACAGCACCACAGATCACACAGTCCGAAAGAAAAAGGAGCAAACTTACATCAAACGTAAATGGGAGACTACTTAATTTAAAATGTGTTAACCTTACAGCAAGCCATCTCCTCTTTTGAGAAATAAAGGCACAGCAAATGGGAATAGGCGTAGAACATTCAGCCCCTCAAACCTATCTCAAAGTCCCATTTTTTCTGTTCAGTAAAGAATTTACCTTCAGGCCACACAATATAGGAAATTGGAATTAAGTCATTTTGCCAGTTAAGTCTACATAGCTCTTCGATCATGACTGAGATGTTTATGAACACAATTCTCTCGCTTTCTTATTGTAACTCGTGTCCACCATTTAATCAAAACTTGTCTGTTTCTGTATTAAAGATATGACTGTCGCTGTGTCTCTATATGTCTCTGTGTGTGTTGATGTGTGTGTGTGTGCGTGCGTGCGCGAGTATGTGTGTTTCTGTGTACATCTGTTTACTGGCAGGGGACAGGCTGGTGCAGAGGGTTGTTTTCCGGACTGGAAGCCTGTGAGCAGCGATGATCCACAGGCAAAATCGTTGGATCCAGTTTTGTTTGTCAATTATATAAATGATTTAGATGAAAATTATAGAAGGCAAGATCAGCAAAATTGCGGATGACATCAAGGTTGGTTGTATATTGGACAATGATTGTGTAATGGTTACCAATCTAAGATTACAAAGAGATCTTAATCAATTGAATCAGTCAATCAATG
>NC_057717.1:55707253-55714221 GCF_004010195.1 Chiloscyllium plagiosum
CTGTTATCTTTAGTCTGAAATATTCGGGACAGAAATCCTGCAGACACATTCTGCATTATGAAGGATCTCGAATACATATTACTACTTAACACAAGAGATCACGAAAAAGCATAATTTCTGGCCAAAAAAAAACAATACCTGTACACTCTAACATGTGGCTTCCCTCTTCCTAAAATCATTCATTGACACAAGGCAATTGTTTACTTTACAGCCTCTCCTTATCCACTCCTCCCTCTGCCTGTGCAAGTCAAACCAAGCTCTGCACTTTTGGGAAAATCTAGATTGGCGCTTGTCGGGCTTCTGGACAGGGGAACGCATTTAAAAATTGAATGGGGAGGGTAAGGCGGTAGTAATAACACTCACTGGGCTGAGGTGAGCCAGTTGGAGTTTAACTTGGATAAATGGGAGCTATTGCACTTTGGTAAAACAAACAAGGCTAATGCAATTAATGGCCGGGCTTTGTTCGTGTTGTAGGAAAAGGGGAACCAGTGATGCAGGTATAACTTTTTGAAGTTTGCAACAGAGGGTGATTAAGGTAATTTTGTTGCTTAGATGATTGAGTTTAGAGTAGAGAAGTCATGCTGAGATTGTGCAGGACATGGGTGAAACCTCTTCTGGAGAAATGTGTGCAGTTGTGATCACCTTGTTATCAGAAGGATATTATAACGCTGGAGGCGGTTCAGAAGAGATTCACCAGGATTCTAGCAGTATCACTTCATCTTTCATCTCGGAAGCCTACAAACACTTGACATGAACATTGCATTCAACCGTTTCCAAAACGCCAATCCGCAGGCACGTCCCATATCCACTCCTCCGACTCAGATCTACGCTCGATAGGAGACAGACCAGTCCATTTTCCTTCTCACCTATCCACTCCACAGTCACCACCGACCTCTCGATATCAACTCCTACCTTTTCACAATTGTTGCCTACTTCCCCCAAACCCACACTCAAACCCCACTTATCTCTCAGCCTCCTTCCGCCTCTCCAGTCCTGATGAAGTGTTTTGCCTGAAACGTTGACTCTCGCTTCTTGGGCTCTGCCTGACCTGCTGTGCCTTTTCCACGTCTAAGCTTTTTCTGTACTGAATTCCCCAGTATCTGCATGCCCTATTGTCTCCCGATTAACATTACCATGTCGTCTGTTTCTTTTCACTCCACGTTGTCTTCAGCGCATTTTCACCTCAGATCATGGCCTGTAAAAATTCTCTCAAATTTTTACTAGTATCAGTAGGTACAGAATTTATATTTCCATGTAAAAACAGAGAAGCATATGCATATTCCGAAAACTTCTGGTATTACTCCAATACCCGAGGCAGTTTGAATGTTTACACACAATTGCTTTACCAGTCCCAACAGTCCTTCCCTCTGTCACCCTCGCATTTCCCACCCAGAATGTGTAAATTACAATCATTGTTTTGAATTTTAATAAAACAGTATTGAACTGAAAGGGGGTAACTGGAGCTACTTGTTCACCGAATGTGATTAATGTGAGTCTCCGTAAGTCCTAAATTATTCACTGCAGGTTTGCAATTCTATTAATAAAGGAATCGGTTAAACGTGTTATTCCATACTATGAGCGGGAGCCTCACTTCCAGCATTAACAGGCATGAGCAGCTCCAGAGAGAGGGAGAGGAGAGATTTGAATCTGAGAACATTAGACTGGACTGTTCCAATAATGGATCAGAATCTGGGAACTTTAGAGTGGAAGGTTCCAACAATGGATCCGGTTCTGAGAATATTAGACTAGAAAGTTCCAACAATGGTTCAGAATCTGAAAACAATAGACTGAAATGTTCCAGCGATGGGCATGATTCTTTGATACATTTAACATGACGGATTCGTAGTATGCTGATGCTTATTCAAGGTGGTAACTATCCCATCCTCGGTATAACTGGTGTGCCTGGTACGTCTTCCATCTGTCTATTAAAACAGGCTGAATGAATTGCTGCTCATCTTATTTAAAATTTGGAAAGTTGGAAGTCAATAATTCAGTTCCAATCAAAAATCCATTCTTTGCAATTATTACTGGCAAATTACAATTTACAAATTACTCACCGATATGCGAGAATGAACCAGAATTTTCTAAAACTCCATAACCCTTTTAGTCCTGAACAGATTTAAAATTTCAATATTCTCCCCATTCACTATTCTTATCTATTAGTACCATGGTAATAGCCCAGTCTCCTCCTCACACCCGGTTCAATTTCGGAAAAAAAACAACATCTGTGCCTTTGTTAAATCTTGATTCACCTGTTTCAAGTCCATTCTAACCATGCTTCCATGGCAAAAAATGCACTTGAGATGCTTAAACTGTTCGCCCCACAGAGTCTGTCAGATAGGCAGAAAATGTATGGTGGTAACGTCATTAACTCAATCTAGAGCCACAGAATAATAATTTGTTTTTAACTCATGAACAAAATTGGTGGCACAGAAATGCAATCATCATCATTTGTGAGAAAAAATAATCCAATCTGCTTACCTCATGTCCTTCTGAGAAGGCAATGGTTCATCCTTCCCTGGTCAGGTTTCCTTGTGAGTGGAAACCCGCAGCAATGTGTTTTACTCTTTACTGTCCTGCGGAACCGCTGAACCAGCCATTCAATTCAACATAAGCATAAGATGCTTGCCTGACCTAGTGCATAGGTGTTTCTCCAGACTAATTCCTGGGATGGTAGTACCATGAGGATTAGATTAGATTAGATACCCGACAGTGTGGAAACAGGACCTTTGGCCCAACCAGTCCTCAACGACCCTCAGAAGAGCAACTCACCCAGACCCATTTCCCTCTGACTAATGCACCGAGCACGATCGGCAATTTAGCATGGCCAATTCACCTGAGTGAGTGATGATTAATTTGTAGCGCTGTGAGGGAATAAGAGGTGATTGAATTGAAACGCGAAGCGAATGGACAATCACTCATGATGTTCTAAACAATCACTGATACGGTGATAAATTCCATGATCTTATTCACTCGGGTTACGTAATTCTGGATAGTCTATATGCCTCTGAGAACTTTGTGCTCACTCCACTCCCACTATTGATGTCGATTGAGGGAGCAAGACTGATGGTCAGTCTTTGAATAAAGAGTCCCCACATTAATACCGTGAAGTTGGTGTGTGTTCCTGCATTGAAAGTCACATTATCCACAATCTCTGGAGCAGCCGCAATACCTTCATTGGTAACCAGTTAACTCTTCCCATCAGCTTCTGATGTCCATTGAGAACATAGTTCTGTCTTCTCGGATTTGGAAGACGCCTGTTTGAGACTTGGCACAAAACATCTGGCTTACCTCCTCATTGCCAGCAAACCACGTAAAGTACCAAGTGTTCCATACGCAAAGGAGCACGAGGAACATCTTGGAGCCATCTATGCTTGCAGTCTTTGTTCCATTGATTTGTCATCGTGGAGCATCAATGACGCCCTCCTGTTCGTGTATAAATATCTCCAGGGACAGAATAGGCTCCTCTTGGTCCTATGGTACACGTTCCAGGGTCTGATTGGGCTTCGCTCGTTCCTGTTTAACAGTTCGATGTACTGACCAGGCTCATTCTCTTCCTGTGGAACAAGCAGTTTCATTAAATGTTCTGTCCCTTTTCTTGGCCACCTCCCCTGCTCTGTAATGTCATGAATAGGCTGAATTATTTAATTCTCTATTACTGTGTAGCTCCGTGGAGGGTCAGAATGGTCTTCTCCCATCTCATTGTAACGTTCCTGACTGGCTGAATGGTGTGCCCACTACATTTGTTACTGCTTCGAGGGGTGGATTATAGGAACAACACATGGGGTAGGGGCAAGGGTACATCTCTGTAACATCTTTGAGTGTTGATTGAGAGAAAGAAACATTGGCTTGAGGCAGCACTTGGTCTTTCAAGGATGCTCACGGCTATGTAATTGGGCCAGACCAGCTCTCTTCTGTCTGTTCCGAATAAACATTGACTATCCTGTCCAGCAAAGATCAGTTGGTATCAGACTTGAATATCTTCACCATCCAAGACTACGCCGCTCTCTGAGGATGACGACACGACAGATAACACAACAACAAAGTTAAAGACACTTCAAAATTTCATTGCAGGATCCGTTATATTAAAACTGTGTTAACCAAACATCAAAATGCCAACTCTTTTGAAACACAAGGACGCAATAACGAAGAATACACATAAAATATTCAGCCGTCGTAACCTGTCCCACATTACCACTGACTTTTTCCAATCAAATATGTATCAAACTCATCATCTCTGCTGTCTCAGGAGGAGAATACCAGACAGCATAACGAAATTGGAGCAGAAATAGTCCATTGAGGCCTTCAAGTTTGATGCACCATTTAATAATGTCTTATATGTTTCTCAACATCATTCATCTGCCTTCTCCCTAGAACCCCGGATCCAAATATAAATCAAAAACATATCTATATATGGCTTAATGAAATAAGTGTCCGTGTCTCTGTGTGTCTGTATGTATGTGGGTGAGTGTCCATTCGCTCGTTGACTCTGTATTTATGTGTCTATAACCGTCTGCCTGTATCAGCCTGTGTGTTTCTATCTGTGTTTGTGTCTATTGGTGTGTGACTCTATATGTCTCTGTGTGTTTCTCCTTGTGTGTATGCCTATCTGCTTGTATGGATGCGTGTTAGTATATTTTGGTGTAACCAAATATTTGTACGTATTTCTATGCCGGCACGTCGGTGCAACGTGATATCTTTTCTTTTGGGATAGAGAGAGCAGACATGGGAACTGACAGTGTGTCAAAATTGGGAATTGTCTTTCACTGAACATTGTTTCTTACTCGGTTGGTGGGATATGGATGTTTTAGAATCTCCACACATGTCGTCCTGGTCCTCTCCGATTCGAACCTGGGTCCTTCTACATGGCCAGGGAAGGTGGGGGAGGAACGGATATTGGGCAGTTCACCATCCAGCTTCGCCCATTCTGTATTATTCCAGGCTGTTTCTCCTGGAATGGGAGAAAAGAACGGAGGGAATGAGTGTGCACGTGGGCGGCCCTGCTGTTAATGCTGATGTAGGTGGGGGGTGGGCGGGGAAACGGTGGCGTGTCCGGGGGAGTCAGTGCACAGTTTGAATCCATAAGGTGTTATTAGTGTGGGGATATTGCGTAGGCGACAGTGAAAGTGAGGTAATGAAAGTGCTGAATTCAATAGTGAGAGTTGTACTGCATGAGACTTAGTTAGAGATAAAAGGTGAGACATGTTCGTGGGAAGGCAATGTAATAAATATAAAGTGAGTGTGATCGAGTAGAGAAAATACAGTGACACTTATCCTGACAGGGCGGGGAGGATATTGTAACTTATCCTGTATTGCTGGACATTTCTTCAAATCACCTCAGCGTCAAGGTGACTCTGTCCGAATGTATTGTTCAATTCCATCACTACTAACGGTAAAGATAATGGCCCTCAGCTTCCACAGAATCAGTTTAGGGAGAGCTTACAAATAGCAAGGAGAAACAATCCATGGTGTGTTATTCATCTAAAGCAAAATTATAGCACAAAATTTGTGCGTCATATGTTCTGGAAATTTTATGTAATTAGATTTCGTGTGTGTTCCAGTTATATTGGATGGTCTAAAGTTGCATCTAAACTACGTTAACGAAGTTACTGCTAATGCTGTGAAAAGTAAATGTCATAAATTCCATTAGGTGGGTTGAAGAGGATGCTGTAAACGCAACTAAAGACCAATTTATTTCTGATTGGATGTTGTGTGCTCAGCAGGCTAATTAATAACGTTACTCTGAAGCAGCTTTTGAGAAATAATGACAATAATATGTTCCATCTTAAACGGTGTCTGCATACAACAAAGAATTTTTGAAAATTATGGTCAAACGTCATGGGAGCTGGACGCTAAAGGACAAAGTTAGCTCCAGTGAATTGGGAAAGTACAATATATCATTTAGTGACAGACAACCAATGGTTATTATAGTCATAGAATCCTAATGCACGGAGCCAGGCCCTTCAGCTTATAGTGGTCCATGCCGACCATAATGTCCACCGACGCTCATCCCCTTTTCCCTGCCAAAACTCTACATCCTTCTAATCCTTTTCTATCCATGTATTTGTCCAAATGCCCTTTAAATGTTGTGAATGTACCCGCCTCAACCTCTGGCAGCTCATTCCATATGCATAACGCCCTCTCTGTTAAAACGTTGCTCCTCAGGTTCCCTTTTTTCTTTCCCTTCTAACCTTAAACTGATGCCCTCTGGTCGGTGGTTCCACAAACCTGGGAAAAATAGACTGAGTGCATTCACTCTATCCTTGCTTGTCATGATATTATATACTTGTATAAGATACCACACCCCCCACCTCAGTCTCCTACAACCCAAGTTAAAAAGTCCTAGCTTGTCCAAAATCTCCCTATAACTCAGCCCGTTGAGTCCTTGGCAAAGTTTTTGTCAATATCTTTTGCACCCTTTACAGTTTACAAGCATCATTCCTGCATCGAAGTGAACAAAACTTAATGTAACGCTGCAGGTGAGGCCTCACCAACGTACGAGGCAAAAGTGACGATTGCCCATGCTGTAGATTAGAGTCACAAGTGTGCGCTAGAAAAACGCAGCAAGTCAGGCAGTATCTGAGAAGCAGGAAAATAGACATTTCGGGCAAAAATCCTACAGCTGCAACATAACTGACCAACTTCAATATTTAATTCCTTGACTGATGAACGTCAGTGGGCCAAACGCCTTCTTCACTGCGCTGTCTACTTGTGACTCCACTTTAAGAGAACCATGCACCTGAACTCTAAATTCCCTCTTTTTCAGTACACTGCATAAGGCCAAACCGTTCACCATGAAACTCCGAACCTGATTTGACTTTCGAAAATGCATATTAAACCCCATTTCCCGCATCTCGCCCAATTTCACCAGCTGATCGAGGTACCGCTGCAATTTCTGATAACCATCCTCACTGTCCACAATACCGCCTATTTTAGTGTCATCTTCAAATTTACAGATCTTGCCTTGT
>NC_057717.1:55715325-55718159 GCF_004010195.1 Chiloscyllium plagiosum
TGGCAATTAATGTGTCTCCTTTTCTTGTACATCCCGCAGAGGCCAGAAACCATTATAGGTAAATGGAAGGTTGTAAACGTGATTCAAGCATGATGCATGAACAGAAAGGATGGAAACATTTACAAAGGGAAGAAGAGATAGTGTGGAGAACTGCAGGCCAATTAATTTGACAACTTCAGGGAAACTGTTGGAATCTATTATATAGGATGTGCTATTGGGTATTACGAAATTACCAGCAATATTGGATATAATCAGTTTGCATTTCTAACACAGGAATCATACTTGATAAACTTCGGAATTGTTTGAACTTATTTCTTGCAGTGCAGACAACGGAGAACCAGTAGAAATGGCACATTTGGATTTTCAAAAGGCTTTGTGTAAGAACTCAGGCAGAGTGTTCGTAAATACAATTAATGTGAAGGGCATTTGGAAGAATACATGTAAGTGGAAAGTTGCAGTTAGGTTAGCCTTCATTTAAGGGAATCGGATTATAGATGTTAAGACATGTTGAAACAGTTAGCGAGTTTTGAGAAGATTTGTAGCTCAGGTTGAGGTTCGAGATGTAGGTTTGATCACTGAGCTGGAAGGTACATTTTTAGATGTTTCGTCACCATACTAGATAACACCTTCAGTGCGCCTCTGGACGAAGCACTGCTGATGATTCCTACTTTCTATGTATATGTTTGTGTTGATGATGTCATTTCCTATGCTGATGCCATTTCCTTTGGTTATGTCATTTCCAGTGTTTTTCTCTTCTTATGGGAGGTAAATCGGGTCCAAGTCAGTCTGTTTGTTGATAGACTTCCGGATGGAATGCCATGCTTCTAGAAATTATCGTTCATGTGTCTGTTTGGCGTGTCCTGGATGGATGTCTTGTCCCAGTCGAAGTGGTGCCCTTTCTCATCTGTATGTAAGAATACTTGTGAGAGAGGGCCATGTAGTTTCGTGACTAGTTGATGTTCATGTATTCTGGTGGCTAGTTTTCTGCCTGTTTGTCAAACATAATCTTTATTACAGTCCTTGCACGGTATTTTGTAAATGACATTATTTTTGCTTGTTGTCTGTATAGGGCCTTTCAATTTCATTAACTGCAGTTTTAGTGTGTTGGTGGGTGCCAAGAGTAGTCTGGTAGTCATTTCCGATTTGTCTTTGATCTAGGGTTTCTGGACGCGTTTTGTCTGCTTGTTTGGGTTGTTGCTGAGAAATCGGCTGACTGTGCTCAATGGATACACGTTCTTTTTGAATACACTGCATAGGTGACTTTTCTCTACTCTGCGTTGTTCCTCTGTGCTGCACTGTGTGGTGACTCGTTGGAATAATGTTCTGATGCAGATTCGTTTGTGGATGTCTGGGTGATTGCTTCTGTAGTTTAATATTTGTTCCGTATATATTGTTTTCTTGTAGACGCTGGCTTGAACTGCAACTTTGAAGACGATCTGGATCTCCCTGCACACCAGGAACAGAAAGCAAAATTGCAGGTAAAGAAATCAGTTAGAAAGATAAATGGTGCGTTGACCATCATTTCAAGGCGATTTCAGTACAGCAGTAAGTGTGTGATATTGCAGCTGTACAGGGCCTTGGTGAGACCAAATCTCGAATTTTGTGTAATATTATATGTAGTTTTTGTTTCCTTGCCTCATAGAAGAACAACTGGACATAGGGGGAGAGGAGCGAAGGATGACCAGACTCATCTCTTGGAGATTAGGCTTGTGGTGGGAGCAGAGTTTGTGTCGACTGAGCCTGTATTCCATTGGGTTTAGGAAAATGAATGGAAATCTCAGAGAAATACATAAAACTCTATCGGGAGAGACAGACTGGAAGCAGGGATGGTACACCCCTGGCTGAAATGACTAAATAATTGCCACAGTATTAGATACATAGGGTAGAGGATCACTGAAGGATAGGCGATCAGCCATCATGACAGGTAGTTCTCCCTTAATTTGGAGCTGTAATTCTGAGGAACACTATGCTACTAAAAATCATGCAATATCAATAATGTGTGAACAACAGGCGAATGGACAAACCGTGAAAAATATAATTAAAAATCAAAACAAAAATAGTAGTTAGCTGAACAAAAATGATACCTCAGTCTAAGTAAATGTTAATTCATATATATTGTAATAAATAATGCAGTAAGTGAAGCACTTCAACAGTACTTTCACTGACTCCAGCCTTGTACATTTCACCAAGCGCTTCGCCAGAAAGCAAGCGAGCTGACTGAACACGTGATGCGGAAACAGATTTCCAGTTCTCCCCAAAATTCTCCATCCGGTTTGAAATAAATTTTTTTCCAAATATAGACTACAATTCCCAGATTCAAGCTCAGTTTCATTGTTTACACAATTGTTTAATTTCTATTTTAGCTAAACACACTGAGGGTGCATTTTGCAGACAAAGGATCCTGAGGCTGGGTTTTGCTGTTCAGCTGGAGCCGGGGATGGAATCGAGTAATAGTGAATGGGAACTCGCTTTATAAAAGCAAGTTCGACAATTCACTCATTGCATTACAACCATATCACGGTTAATAAACACGCATTACAAGAAAACGGTAATGCCCTAGCAAAGTCGAAGGAGCGAAGGGGCTAATGCAGTTTATATTTGTTGATATTTATCCCATTAAGGTTTGTGCACGATTTGTGTGAGCAGTGAGTTGAGGAGATGTTCAGCCATTAACTTGAATTGGGGTGGCTGAATGGTTTGAGTCAACTACACCTTTCCTGATGTTTCTGTGCAGTCTGTGGGAACACTCCGTAAATGTTGTTACAAGCTCTCAGATGTTCAGAAGGAGTACTCTGCAGTGTTAACAGGACTGTGTTTCCTGTTTCATTTTCTCA
>NC_057717.1:55719808-55721437 GCF_004010195.1 Chiloscyllium plagiosum
TTTTAACTGTTGTTAGGCTGGAGATTTTCAGACGACTCTATAACTTCCTTGTTTTTATACTCTCTACGTCTATTCATCAGAGCAAGGTTCATTAAGCATTCTTACTAACAATTTCAACATGCCTGGCACACCGTGATATACTGAAACTTTATTGCTGGAACAGCACAGCAGGTCAGGCAGCATCTACCTGCTGTGCTGTTCCAGCAATAAAGTTTCAGCTTTGATCTCCAGCGTCTGCAGACCTCACTTTCTCCACACCGTGATATACTGTCTTCTTTGTCCCTCTCTCCTTAAACTGGGAGCGGGGCTGGGATGGGGGACGGTTCCATTTGCCAGTCCTATAGGACCTTCCCTGATTCCAATGATTCCTGAAAGATCACCAACGATACTTCCACAATCTTTTCAGATATCTCCTGAGAACAATGGGGATAAGTTCATCAGGTCCGGGTAATTTACTCACCTTTGGAGCTTTCAGCTTCCCCTGTACTTGCTCCTAAGTGATGGTCACTACACTTCCCTCTGCTTCCTGCTTTTGATGAGGTTATGGTGCCTTCCACCATGAAGAGTGATGCAAAGTATCTTATCCATTTCTGTGACATTTTATTGTTTGCCATAACTACTTCAGCCTCATTTTCTCGCAGTAAAATGATTTCTCTTGCCTCCCACTCTTCCCTCTTATATATCTGAAAATCGCTTGCAATCTTCTGTCATACTATAAAGAAGCTTGCCATAGTGTTTAATCTTCTCCTCCCTATTGCTTCTATTAGTTATATTCCAATGATATTTAAAGACTTCCTAATCCTGTGGATTCCCAATAATCTTCACCACATTGTATGCTTTCTCTTTTGATTTTATACTGTCCCTGACTTCCCTTATCACTTATGGCTGCCTAGCCCTCCCCTGAACATTTTTCTCTTCCTTCTGATGAATTTCTGAAGTGCCTCTGAATTATCACAGGAAACCCCTGCCATTGATGCTCCACGGACTTCCCTGCCCGGTTCCCATTTCGATTAACTCAGGCCAGCTCCTCCCCCGTGTCTTTGTAGTTACACTACTCAATAATACTCAGGAAGAGAGCAATAGATATTAGATTACTTACAGTATGGAAACAGTCCCTTCGGCCCAACAAGTCCACACCGACCCACCGAAGAGCAACCAACCCTACACCAAACACTACGGGCAATTTAGCATTGCCAATTCATCTGACCTGCACATCTTTGGACTGTGGGATGAAACCGGCGCACACGGAGGAAGACCACGCAGACACAGGGGGAATGTGCAAACTCCACACAGACTGTGTCCCAAGGCAGAAATTGAACCCGGGTCTGTGGCGCTGTGAGGCAACAGTGCTAACTACTGCGCCGCCCAGATATAAATTGAAAGAAGGAAAATTGAGAAATGGGGCACGGTGAATAATTGGAGAATTTATTAATTTGATACAAAGGGAGACAGAGAGAGAGAAAACATATATAGATGAGGAGATATAAGAATAAACAAAACTAGGTCATCGATAGAAGTAGATGCACTTCCCTATTTGTGTTCACAATTCCTGTGTGCAGTGGTCCTTTGTACGTCGTATGTACAGCAGAGACATATGTTCAAATGCCGAGTCTGGTGCGAGCTTTTTTT
>NC_057717.1:55721520-55734122 GCF_004010195.1 Chiloscyllium plagiosum
ACAATTCCTGTGTGCAGTGGTCCTTTGTACGTCGTATGTACAGCAGAGACATATGTTCAAATGCCGAGTCTGGTGCGAGTTTTTTTTTTATCTCCAGTAATATGACAGACAATAGCTGTTTATAGAACACATCGGGGTAATATATTTATTTGCTGATAGAAAGTAGATGTACTGAAATAAGTTGGGACACCAGAAGCAGGAATGTATAAAATACGTCGTGATAAAGGTGAGAGACTAAAGCAGAGAATCCCAGAAATGAAGGGAACGTTGAGAGAAGGAGAAGGTGACACCTCAGATTAGGACAAAATATCATTTCAATGTTCTTTAAATTTTCTATCTCATATGCATTATATTTTGTTAACTGTGACACGATTTTCATTGTAAATCTGTTGTCCAAATACGAACCATTTTCACTATCTACACACACTGATTAGACAGTGTATATAAAATCATTTTTCCTCCATTTGAAATTGTTATGTTTTGTTTACAGTGTCACTTGCCAATCCTTCTTCTAAATTTATTATCTTTCTTTCTCAGCATTTTATTTTGTTATGTTGATCAAAAAGATATTGGTGACTGGGAGGATATCGCTTTACTCCTCTCCAGTCTCTGCAGCCACTGTTTCCTATCCATTCTGTTTCTTAACTCAGGACATATATATTTTGTGTCTTACACCTTAATCCCAATAAATAAGGCAATTGTATACGTAACATTTACTTTTCTGCTCAGTCAAAAAAAAAATCTGAAACAAAAAAGGCGTTTAAACTGCGCCCTAAGCTGTTTCCATCTTTTGAAACAAGTTATTGAGGAGAGACAGCAATGCCCAGGGCATTTGTGTCCAGAGACAGTTTTTAGACGGACACTTGGTGATGTGGAGGAGACTTCAGTGCTGTAACAACCTCGCTATTTTCTCCTTAGAGAGTTGTTACCTAGAGAATTTTTACGTGGATTACACATCAGAGAAATCATCACCTTTTCCTTTAACTTTAACATTGTTAGAGCAAGCATAGATGAGCCATAACACCAATAGCAGGCGATGTCAACATTCCACCCAGACCAGGAAATGTTGTTATGTGAAAAGTGTTGTAACGAAACTGGTTAACTCGAGCTGTTTGTACAGTGACCATGATTGATGTCAGTCTCCATGGACCCTACCTGTGTCACTGGAAGGTGTCTGTCTTCTTTTAATGAGAGTCTTCTTTCAGTGTGCATCCTACTGTATTAATACCAGCATTATCCTGGACACGATTCAGATCAGCAGCACCAGAGAGACGGAGAGATCACAATCTGAGAACATTGGACGAGAATGTGCCAACAATGGATCAGAACTGAGAACAACACACTGAAATGTTCCAAAAATGGATCAGATCCTGAGTACATTAGACTTAAATGGCCCAACAATGGATAAGAATCTGAGAGCATTAGAATGGAATATTCGAACAATGGATCAGAATCTGTGGGCATTAGACTGGAATGTTCCAAAAATGGATGAGAATCTGAGAACAATAGACGTGTCTGTTCCTGCAATGGGTCAGGATCTGAGAACAATAGACTGGAAAGTTCAAACAATGAATCAGAATCTGAGACCATCAGATTAGAATGTTCCAACAATATCACGACTTTATTAATTCTGTAAACCATTATGAACGCCATTGATATTTATTTTGTCTCTATTTCGCAAAGGTATAAACTATTGTATTCACTTGGAATCACAGACCCCATTCCTATTCCATCAATTTCATAACCTTCGCTTAGAAAAATCTGAGGAGGACCAAAAGGGTTCATAATCAAGACTGCCACATTTTATCTGAACTGAGTTATATCTCAGTAATCCCTCCATCACCAAACCTTGCCACTACCAAATCCACAATAATCACAGTCTTCACTTCTGCCTCAGTTTAATTTCAACATAAACCATCACTCACGTCTTTCTGGTTGCAGTTCTCTTCTGGCCTGTCTTCCAGTTACAACATATTTTGATCACAATCTTATTCCTGTCTCTCCCTGGATATATGCCAGGTGTGAAGTGTAAACTCAGTTTGATTCTAAAATGCGGAGGTCACAGCTTTATGTATCCTTTCAGCATTAATTGTAACCTCACACTCGGATAACAACTATGGTCTCAGTGACCGTGAAATGACAGTTTCATCGAACTATTTTGATTCGAGAACTTTTCGAGCTGGAGTCCACAGAGGAAGATACAGAAAATCATGAAGAAATAGTACGGAACAGAGTGACTGGAGAAACTGCGGGAAGAAGAATTAATAAAGGGAAGTTACTCATAGAACTAACTGAACTGACTGTTGGTAAGTTGTTGCATCGAATGAACCCCATCCCAGAGTCTTCAGGCACGTGGCAATAGAGCTAGTGATGGAGTTACAGAGTCGTTCAGCAGAGAAATAGCCCCTTCGGTGTAACCAGTCTAAGATTACTATAAGCTGAAAAATGTGTTACTGGAAAAACGCAGCAGGTCAGGCAGCATCCAAGGAGCAGGAGAACCGACGTTTCGGGCATAAGCCCTTCTTCAGGAATGAGGAGGCTATGTCAAGCAGGCTAAGATAAAAGGTAGGGAGGTGGAACTTGGGGGAGGAGCGTTGGGAATGCGATAGGTGGAAGGAGGTTAAGGTGAGGGTGATAGGCCGGAGAGGTGGTGGGGGTGGAGAGGTCTTGAAGAAGATTGCAGGTCAAGAAGGCGATGCTGAGTCCGAGGGTAGGGACTGAGATAAGGTGGGGGGAGGGGAAATGAGAAAGCTGGAGAAATCTGCATTCATCCCTTGTGGTTGGAGAGTTCCGAGGCGGAAGATAAGGTGCTCTTCCTCCAAATGTCGTGTTGCCATGGTCTGGCGATGGACGAGGCCAAGGACCTGCATTCCCTTGGTGGAAGGGGAAGTTAAAGTGTTCAGCCAAGGGGCAGTTGGGTTGGTTGGTGCGGGTGTCCCAGAGGTGTTCTCTGACACGTTCCGCAAGTAGGTGACCTGTCTTCCCAATGTAGAGGAGGCCACATCGGGTGCAGCGGATGCAGTAAATGATGTGTGTGGAGGTGCAGGTGAATTTGTGACGGATATGGAAGGATCCCTTGGGGTCTTGGAGGGAAGTGAGGGGGAGGTGTGGGCGCAAGTTTTGCATTTCTCGGGAAGATTACATTTTCATCCTCTCTGAGTTCAAACACACAATAATGTCATCGGCTCCCAAACTGGACCATTTGACATCTCCTTGTACACTGTCCGAAATATGACTCCGTCACATTCCTTAGCTTAAAATGGCCCCACTCGATTTGAAGATGTGTTTATTTGTGCCTGCGTGAATTAAAAATAAGATGTTTAGTATATTCAGAATACCGGAATTAAAATGATGCATTTCTTTTAGCAAAAACGGAAATTGCTGGAAAAGGTCAACAACTCTGACAGCATCCAGATGTCTTTTAAATGCAGTAATTTTACCAGCCTCCATCATTTCCGCTGATAGCTCATTCCATTCACACACCACCCTCTGAATGAAAAAGTTGCCCCGTGAAGCCTCTGCCATATCTTTTTGGTCTTACTTTCAACCAATGCCCTCTTGCTTTGGACGTCCCTATCCTAGGAAACTGCCACTACTCGGCAATAGCCCCTAAAGATGCAATATTATTCTCTTGTGTGTTTGTTCATCAGCCTGTTCTGACATGCTGTGACACACCTCTACAACAGGCAGCACCAGACCGTCTGGCCTGGAGCTAGTCAGAATACCACACATTTTCAGTAATTCATACCAAATCCAGAGTTCTGGCTCAGAGGCAAGGACACCTACCCACTATTCAAGATTTTATCCATGCAGAGAAATTGATCACCATTTACGTGCCAACTTTCAGCTCGGTGTGGATTTATTAAACTCTGTTTAACATTACTGAACTAACCGATTTTTTTTTAATTGTTAAAGAAATGTAAGGTATTTCTCTCAACGACCGGATTTTGAGTGCATGTGCTGTGCCACCGAGATAAACCACGATCATCTTTAATTTCTTGGCTATGATTTCCATCGTAAATCGCTATTATCTGTAATTTAAATATTAAAGGAAAATCCTGCAGACACTCTCTGCACAATCAAGGGTCTTGACTCGATATTTTTACTGATCACCAGACACGAAGAAAGACAATAATCTCTGGCACCAAATCACGGATTCACTATTTCCAGCCACTGGCATGTGACTTCACTCTTCCCAAAACCATGAACTCTTACAAGGCAGCTGATTACTGTCCAGCTTCTCATCCTGACTGACTGTGCCTGCAATCTGTCCCTCCTCACCCAACCGCGCAAGGCAAACCAGGCTGAGGGTCTTTGTGAAAATCACGGCTAGAGTGAGCAGGCCTCCTGAAGAGGGTGGGTATTTTTAAATATTGAAGGGGGAGAGTGAGGAGGCGGTATTATCACACACTGGTCTGAGGAGGGGCAGATGGAATTTCTTTTGGATTAATGCAAGGTATTGGATTTATCAAATCAAACAAGAGCATAACTTGTACAATTGAAATTAGTGCATTTGGTCGTGTTGTACAGCAGAGACTTCGGCCGTCAGGTATAAGGCTTTAAACATTGCACCACATATAGATAGCGTAGTTAAGAAGGCGTTTCGTACACTTCTCTTCATTGGTCAGCATTACAGTATCGGAATTGGGATGTCATGTTTAGTTTGTACAGGACATTGGTGAGGTTCTCTTCTGGAATGCTGTCAAGTTCCGGTCGCCCTGCCAGCACATTCCACATACAAACCACCCTCTGGTGCAAAATTTCCCCGTTATGTCACATCGTAATTTTTGTCTTCTCACCTTAAACTTATGCCCTCTAGTTTTGGACTTCCCTACTCTTAGAAAAGACCGTGACCATTCAAGTCTATATTAATGATTTTGATATTATTATACTGAAGAGAATTCAGAAGAGATTAACCTGGATGTTACTGGGAATGGAGGTATTGAGCAATAAGGATAGGCTGGATAGGCTAAAACATGTTTTCACTGGAGAGGATGAGATTCAGGGATGAAATTACAGAGCCTGGTAAAATCATGAGGATACAGGAGAGTTGAAGAGCAGTAGTCTTTTCGCTTGAGTGGTAGATTAAAGCCGGGGTATACGTTAAGATGAGAGGGGAAAGCTTTAGAAAGGTCGTGAGAGGCAAATATTTTCAACTGAGGATTGCTTGTGGAATGTACTTCCAAAGGGAGTGTAGGAAGTAGGTACAGTTCCAACGATTAAAAGTAGTTTAGATCAGTGCATGGATAGGAAATAAGTCTGGATGGTGCTGTGAGCATCTGGTCTCACCATCTCCCTCTGGAAATGAATTCGTGTTTGTTTTTAACCTCTGCGAATGCCTGCCCAGTGGCGTGGGAAGTCCAGCAGTGAGTGTCATTGCATTAGATAAAACACTGCAGAGACTGTCAGACCTGCTCCACACAGAGACACACATTTTCACACAAAGGAACTGTTAGGACACGGCGTTCAGCCCTTCTGTCAATGGAACCTAAATGCAGAGAAAAGCTCAAGTCGCTTCATAATCTAGTAAAATATGAGCACAGATTATTGAAGTCGTCAAGACAAGTGCAGAGAACAGTGAATATCACAGATTAGTTTCAGTATCTGAGCTGTTTCCAAGAGGAGGTGTAGAATGGAGTGTCCATGCTCCCTTCTGCAGAGGTGGCAGAGACAATGTATTTTGAGCCCACCCTCCTGCCCACCCTCGTAGGATTCACTTTCTCCCAGCTCGATGCAGAAGGGAGATTATATCAGGGCAACGGTTTCTATGTTTTACTGTGGAGAAACGGCACTGACAGAGTGTTTAAAGTGAGAATTGTGCTTCACTGAACATTGCTCTTTACTCGGTCGATGGGACGTGGATGTTTCACACGAGTGTGGATTCCCCACACGAGGCGTCCCGGGCCTCTCCGGCTCATACCAGGGTCCTCCCCACATGGGGGGGTAAGGAACGGATATCGGGAACTCCACCACCCAGCTTGGCCCTTTCTGTCCTATTCCAGGCTGTTTCTCCTGGAATGGGAGCAAGGGAGGGAGTGAGGGAGGGAATTACAGCGGGAGGTCCTGATTCCGAGAACGGGCAGTCCACCATCTGGCTTCACCCTGCCTGTCCTTTTCCAGGAATTTTCACCTGGAATGGGAGAAAGAGAGGGAGGGAGTGAGGGTGGGAGTGGGTGGCCATGCTGTTCGTGCTGGTGGGGGAGATACGGTGACGGGCCAGGCGGGTGTCAGTCCATAATGTTGTATCCGTGCAGTGTTATCGGTGTGGGGTATAGTATGGGGAGGGGGAGAGAGAGAGAGAATAAGGTGTTGCGTGCAGCAGTGAGAGTGGTGCAGCATGATCCTTGTTCGGGGATCGGTGCTGTAACAGATATACAGGGAGTGTGAGGAAGCAGGGAGCATACGGTGACTCTTATCCTGGCAGAGCTGGGAAAGTTTGAATGCTTGTCCTGTATTGCTGGACATTTCTACAACCACAGATACTACACTGAGCTGAATGGTGAATTCAGAACACGCTTGGCGAGTCTGGTGTTCTGGACCCTTCGACGAAAAGAATGGTTCCCCTCTGTACGAGCCCATGCACCAGAATCTACGTGCCTCTGATCACAAATCCGTGCTGTAATTGCCCATTATGTGCCATGGTCGGGGTAAACTTTGCAGCGCAGCTCCGAACTGAAAAAGCTCAACCATATGCCATCGGCCATTTAAAGATGGCACCAGTGCCAGTGATCTGAGAATATACAGGGGCATCCAGGCGATGGTGATTACCTCCAGCCGCAATTGGTGGGAGATTCTAAACAGGCCTTGTGGGCCGGGAGGGAGAGAGATGAATGAGAGGGGGCTGGAGCTGGAGCACTTGGTATAATGTGGGTGAAGGAAATTGAGAAAACTGGTGAAATCCACATTGACAACTTGTAGTTGCAACGTTCTATGGTGGAAGATGATGCGGTATTCCTCCAGGCGGCGGATGATTCGGGTTTGGTGATGGTGTAGTCCCAGGACATGCATGTCGTTGGCGGCGTGTGGGGGTGAGGTAAATTGTACAACCACTTGGCGGTGGGATTGTTTCGTGCGGGTATCTCAGACATCTTCACTGAAATGATCCGCAACTTGGTTTCCGGTGTCTCTGAAGTAGAGGAGATCACATCGAGTGCAACAGATAGACTGGGTGATGTGTGTGGAGGTACCGGTAAATTTCTATCGGGTGTGGAAGGTCCCTTTGGGTCCTTGGACGGAGGTGAGGCGAAAGGAGTGGTCACAGGTTTTAGAATTCCTGCGGTGGCAAGGGAAGGTGCAGGTAGTGTAGGGGATGCTGATGGGATGGCGTGGCGGAAGTCATGGAGGGAACGGTCTCTCTGGAACACTGATAGGGGAGGGGAGTGAAATCCCTTTTCGTGGATTCTAATTGTTGGTGATGGAAGTGGCAGACGAAGGTGCAACAGATGTGGAGGTTGGTGGGGAGCAAGGTGTGGACCAGGGGTGGGGATCGAGGGCAAAGGTGCGGGAAGTGCAGGAGACGTGCTCGAGGCCCTCGCGGGCCAAGTGGGAAAAAGCATTACAGTGTTAGAAGAAGGAGGCCATCTGGGACTTTCTGAGGTGGAATTGGTCATCCTGGGAACAGATGCAGCAGAGGTGTGGGAATTGGGTATAAAGGACGGCGCTTCTGTAGGAAGCAAGGTAGGAAGAAGTAGCTGTGGGAGTCGGTGTGTTTGGAATGGTTTCCGTGTTCAGTTGGTCGCCGGAAATGGAGACGGGGAAGAACAGGAACGGGAAGGATGTTTCCGAAATGGTTAAAGGAGAGGAAGGTATTAGGGATGCTCCAGGAAGAGGAGCGAGATGTCAGACATGTTCCTGGAAGGGAAGGGAGGCGTCACAGATAGTCCAGGAAGGCGAGGATGGTGTCTGAGATTGTCCAGGAAGAGAATGCAGGAGTACAAAATGTTCCTGAAAGGGAAGGAAGGTGTCTGAGATTGTCCGAGAAAGTGCAGAAGGTGTGCAAGATGGTCTGGGAAGCCGTGGGGCGGGGGGTAATATAACTAATATGGACTAGGACGGGGAGGGGTGTATTGGAGATGCTTTAGGAAGGTGAAGGAGGTGTCTGGGTTGGTCGGGAAAGGGTATGGAGGAGTCTAACATTATCCAGGAAGGGGAGGCTAGGTGTCTGCGATAATACTGGAGGTGAACGAGGTGTCCCAGATGGACAAGGAAGGGGATGGAGGCATCTGAAATGTTCCAGGAAGAGGTATATGTTTCTGAGGTAGCCTGAGAAGTGGAGGGATGTGCCTAACGTGGTCCTGGAAGTGAAGGGAGGTGTCAGAGATGCCCTAGGAATGGGACGGAAGTGTCTGAGTTTGTCCAGGAAATGGAGGGTAATTGCCCATTATGTGCCATGGTCGGGAAGAAGGTGTCTGCAATGATCCAGGAAGTGAAGGAGATGCCTGAGATAGTTTGTGAATGGGAGGAAGGCAACTGCAATTGTTCAGAAAGCGGGGGGAAGTTCCTGAGATGGCCTGGGAAGGGGAAGGAAGTATCCAATATGGTCCAGTAAGGGGAGAGATGTGTCTGAGATGGTCCAGGGGACGGTGCGAGCTGTTGGAGATGACCCAGGAAGGGGAGGGAGGTGTCCGAGATAGTCTGGGAAGGGGAGGCAAGTGTCTGAGATGGTCCGAGAAGGTGAGAGAGGTGTCCACGATGGTCCAAGAAGAGGAGGGAGCTGCTGAGATGATCCGGAAAGGCGAGGGATGGGACTAAGATTATCCGGGAAGGGGTTGGAGATGTCAGCAATGGTCCCGAAAGTGTGGGAAATGTCCAAGATTGCCCAGGAAGGGGAGAGAGGTGCCCAAGATGGTTTAGGATGGGAAGGGAAATGGGTGAGATGTTCTGGGTAGGGAAGGGAGTTGGTTGAGATGGAATGAGAAGGCGAGGGGGTATCTGAGGTGGTCCAGGAAGGAAAGGGATGTGTCCAAGATGTTCTGGTATGGGAGGAGATTTCCAAGATAGTTCAGGCCGGGGAAGTAAGCATCTGAGATCATCTGGGAAAGGAGGGAGGTATCTGCCATGGTCTGAAAAGGGGAGGAGATGTCAGCGTCAGTCCCGGAAAGGGAGGGAGGTGTCCTATATTGGCCTGGAAGAGGAGAGTGGTATCTGAGATGGTCAAGCAAGGGGAGGGAAGTATATGAGATGGTCCAGGAAGTGGAGGGAAATGTCCGAGATGTTCCAAGCGAGCCTGAGGGCGGTGTGGAATGTGTTGGTGATGTTGATGATCTGTTCAACCGCCTCAAGTGAGCACAGCGTGGCGCCGATACAGACGTCGATGTGGTGGAGGAAAAGGTAATGAGTGGTGCCATTTGAACTGTAGAAGATTTCTCGGAATATTCTGCTCCCAACAGTCTGTAAGCGATATTCTCTGGAAGGTTTTAAACCTGACATTCTATAACTGACATTCCCTGGAACATTATGTTCCAATATTTTATAACAGATATTCCCTGGAACATTCTGTATATGACACCCCATAGCTGACATTCACTGGAATATTCTGCACCCAGCATTCTGCAACTGACATGCCTCGGTGATTTCTGTACCAGAGATTCGATAACTGACATTCCCTGGAACAGCCTATCCCTGAAATTATTTGTGAACGTGGGACGTCAGTGAATTGAACAAAAGATAAGTACCCGAGGGAAGTGATCTCGTTCCAGGGGCAAGGAGATACTGTTCCAAAGTCCCATCAGGCAGTTAAACGTTTTTCCTGCGTTTCCAATTCTTCATGACACTGGATTAGCCACAATTTAGTCTAAAAGACAGAAATTTCCAACCTCGGGGTTGTCTTCAAGGAACTGGGAGAGAATTCTTTAGGACAGCAACATTTTCACCCTCCGTATTAGGAACTGGGAAGAAGTGACCAGTGTCTGCTTTTGAGCGATAAATTGTGTGGGAATGCTCTAGAATCCATCTGTTCTTATGGGTGTGTATCTGTGTGTTTGGGGAGGAAGAGTTTCTGGTGTTTTATGACACATTTTTGTCAGTAACTCAGACCTTCCCATTTGCTATTCCATTTCCAATTATTTTAATAAATCTCTAAATGCAGTGACACATTTGAAAATCTCACTCTGTCCACAATCAAGCTGGTCATTTTCCCTCCAGGCTGATGTATAATATGTTTGTTTTACTTCCTCACAGTTAACGTAGTGACGATCTACGTCCTGATTCATAATGATTGTGGATTGTCTTTGTGTGCCAGACTTTACCTGTGGGTCATGGCTGTAGCAGATCTATTGGTAATTATCCTCGATCTGACACTCAGACAAATTCCCATTATTTATTTGGAACAGTTTTATTTCCCGATGGACATCCCCGTGTGTCATATCCATGCCATCCTGCTTTATGCTGCCACTGGCTATTCTGTCTGGCTCACTGTCGCTTTCACCTTTGATCGATTTATGGCCGTTTGTTGTCAGAAGCTGAAAAGCATATACTGCAGTGTGAAAATGGCGGCTGTTTTTCTGGAAGCAGTGACTGTGCTGAGCTGTTTAAATAACATTTTTTGGTATTTTTGCTCACAGCTTGGTATCGGCTGGGAAACGCCCCCTGGTTTTGTTATGGAACAGGAGGTCTTGATTTCTTCGGTGTCTGGGTCATAATCGAGATCCTCCACAACATTCTAACCCCGGCTCTCCCATTTCTCCTGATTCTGCTGCTCAATGTTTCCACCGTCAGACACATTTTAGTGACCAGCAGAGCCCGCAGGAGCCTCCCGGCTCACAGCAATTGGGATGCTCAGTCTTACACAGAAATGAAAAAACCCAAAACAAGCCATCGTTTTACTGTTTGTGATCTCAGCCAATTATATCCTGTTTTGTTCAACATCAATGGTGTATTCTATATCTTAATGTATGTGGTGGACTTTGGACACCCCTATGCTTCTCCATAACTTTGTGCAGGAATTGGGCTTCATGCTGCAGCTCCTCAGTTGCTGCACAAACACTGCAATTTATGCCGTGACTCAGACTAGATTCAGACAGCAAA
Organism: Chiloscyllium plagiosum; assembly: GCF_004010195.1. Classification (NCBI taxonomy): domain Eukaryota; kingdom Metazoa; phylum Chordata; class Chondrichthyes; order Orectolobiformes; family Hemiscylliidae; genus Chiloscyllium; species Chiloscyllium plagiosum. Next base: position 55,732,546 of record NC_057717.1, read on the forward strand.
TGAAGAATGTGCTGAAATAGCCCTTTGCCAAATTCATCAATCAATCAGTCAGTACATCCAGTATTGACTTGTTTGAAATCAATGTTTCAGCGATGGAGCCAGCTGTCGATATGGTAACAGAACCGAGTATAGCGCTTTTTTGTCCAACCTCAATCCGCAGCTGGTTACAGGACCACATTTCAATATTTCTCTCAACTTAGGTTCCAGTGAGAAAAAGCAGGTTCACACTGACGGTATCCGTCACTTCAATTTGGAAACAACAAAGAGTTCATTAAAATGTGCAGCGCAGCAGCTTGAATGGCATTGTTGTCTGTTTTTTGTAGAAGGCGTTGAGCTGGAGACAGACATACTCAGCCCCAACTCCTGGTACTCAGGGAAGGGGACGACACTGGGTCCTGAACTCAGAGTTGGGTTGACGTGCCTATGTCCTCGAGTGTGATGGTGGGGGAGTGTGCAGCAGAATGAGCATGACGGTGGGGGTGGGTGCGACGGAGTGTGCATGACGGTTGGTAAGTGCGCCCGAGTAAGTGTAACGGTTGTGGATTGTGATGGAAATATATGTGATGCTGGCGGGGTGTGTTGGGGAGTAAGTGTGACGGTGGGGGATTGTGATGGGAATGTGTTTGATGGTGGTGGAGTGTGCCCGGAAGTAAGTGTGTTGATGGGGGACTGTGCGGGACGGTGAGGGTGACGGGGGAACAGTGTGGGACCGTGAATGAGACTGTGTGATGATGGGAGAGTGCACGGGGTAGTGTGCATTACGGTGGGGCATTGTGCAGGGGAGTAAGTGTGACGGTTGAGGAGTGCGTGGGATAGTGAGTGTGCTGGTGGGGGAGTGTGCTTTAGAGTCAGTGTGACGGTGGCAGATTGTGAGGGCTGTGAGTGTGACGGTGCGTGATGCTGGGGTAGTGAGTGTGAAGGTGGGGCAGTGTGCGGGTCACTGAGCATGAGGGTAGGGGAGAATGCAGAGGAGCATATGTGACTGTGCGGGTGTGTGTAGGGAGGTGAGTATGACAATCGTGGAGCGTGTGGGGAAGTGAGCGAGATGGTGGTGAGGTGTGTGGGAGAGTGAGTGTAACACTGCGCGCATGTGTGGGGCATTGAACATGATGGTGGAGGAGTGCTCAATGGGAGGAGTGTAACAGTGGAGGATTGTGCAGGGCAGAGAGAATGACCATGGGGGAGAGTGCAGGGGAGTTTGCATGACAGTGGCCAAATGTGATGGGTAATGAGCGTAACGGAAGGGAGTGTGCAGAGGTGCGAGCATGACTCTGGGAAAATATGTGGCAGCATGAGCATGAGGGTGGGGAGTGTGGGGTATGAGTGTGATGGTTGTCAAGTGTGTGAGGGAGTGAGCGTTAGGGTGGGCAAATGTGCCGGGGAGTGAGAGTGATTATAGGGACAAGTCGGTATATTGAGAGTGACAGCAGTGCATTGTGTAGAGGGATGACCATGCTATGGTGGAGGATATGGGTGAGCGAGAGTGATGGGGTGGAGAGTATGCAGGAGAGTTCGTGTTACAGTGGATAGGTGTGCGACAGAGTGAACTTTAAGGGGGGAAGAGTATGGGGGGATGA
>NC_057717.1:55734792-55736650 GCF_004010195.1 Chiloscyllium plagiosum
GTGGCGGAGGGGGGGAGGGGGGGAGTGGGGGGGAGTGTGCAGGCGAAGGAGTGTGATGGTGGGGGAGTGTGTGAGGCAGTGTGTGTGATTGTGCAGTTCATGTGCAGTGGATTGAGCATGACTCTGGAAGATTGTGGGGGCAAAGTGAGTGTGAAAGTGGGGTGGAGTTCAGGGGAGTGAACATGATGGTGGTTTTATTGTGCAGGTGGGGAAGTGTGCAGGGGTCTGATCGAATCAGTTGAAATTTGTGTAGGTGACTGAGTGTGACAGTGGGTAAGTATGTGGGGGAGAGTTCATTACGGTGTGTTGGTTTGCGGGGACTGAGCTAAACAGTGGGGGATTGCGCATCAGAGTGGAGGAGAGTGTGGGGGAGTGAAAGTGACATTGTGCGAGAAAAACAGCGTGACAGTGGGTGCGTGTGCAGTGGAATGCGTTCGATGGGGTGGGAGAGTGTGGGGGAGACTGCGTGATCGTTACAGAGTCTGTGCGAGCGTGAGTACGAGAGGGACTTTTGCAGGGGAGTGACTGTGCCGGTGGGGAAACCCGTGGGTGAGTGAGATTGAAGGTCCAGGATGTGCAGGTGAGTGAACACGACGGTGGGTGGGTGCAGTTTGGTAAACGTAGTAGGTTTTGAGTCTGCAGAGAGTAGGTGTCAAAGTGGGGAAGTGTGCGAGCAGTGAGCTGAATAGTGGGAGATTGTGCACGGTTGTGAGAGTGACGGTAGGGGAGATTGCGGGGGAGTCAGTGCGATGGTGGAGCTCTGTCTGGTGGAGTGACTGTGACCGTGGGTGAGGGTGTGGAGTGATTGTGAGTTTGGGGAGTGTGAGGGGGAGTCAGTGTGACAGTGGGGATGCGTGTGTGGAATTGAGTATGATGGTAGTGGAGTGTGTGGTGCAATGAAAATGATGGTGCGAGAGAATCTGTGCAAGTGAGTGTTAGAGTGGGGCAGTGTGCAGGGGAGTGAGTGTGACATTGAACGATTGTGCGGAGGATGACTTCAATGGTGGGGGTGTGTGAGGGGGAGTGAGCATTTCGGTGTTGTGTGTGTGAATGAGTGGGCACGACACTGGCGATGTCTGTGGGTGCGTGAGCATGAGAGTGGGAGAGTTTTGCAGGGGAGCAGGTGTGATGGTGGGGAAGTGTGTGCGGGAGGGACAATGACGCTGACGTGAGTGCTGGAGAGTGAACACGACGGTGGCGTGTGTGCATGGCAGTGTGCATGACGGTGGGTGAGAGTGTTGGGGAATGAGTGTGACAGTGGGAGTGTTTTCGGGGAGTGAGCTGGATGGGGAGGGAGTGCGTGGTGGAGTGAGTCTAATGGCTGAGAGTGAGGGATGGAGTTAGCATCACCGTGGAAGAGTATGCAGAGGGGTAACCGTGATGGTGAGGGAGTGTACAGGTATTCAGTGCGACGGGGGAAGGTGTTTCCTGTGGAGTGAGTGTGATGGGGTGGTGTGTGCGAGGGAATGAATGTGACAGTGGGGTGGTGGGTGGAGGAGTGGTCATGACAGTGGAGGAGTGTGTGGGGTAGTGAGTGTAACGCTGGTAAGCGTGTGTGGGAGTCTGCATGACGGCGTGGAAATGTGTGCGGCAGTGGGTGAAACAGGGTAATAGGTGTAGGGAAGTGATTGTGATGGTGGGGTGGGTGTGGGAGAGTGACCGTGATGGTGCGGGAGTTTTGTTGGGGTGTGAGTGTGACGGTGGCGTGAGTGCAGGGAGTGTGACGCTGGTGGAGTGTGATTGTGCGGTCGTACGTGCAACGATTGAGGCGTATGTTGTGCAGGGACCACGATGGTGGGGCAGTGGGTGGCGGAGTGTGTGGGCGTGGGGTTTGGGGGAGTGAGCATGATGATGATGC
>NC_057717.1:55738767-55741540 GCF_004010195.1 Chiloscyllium plagiosum
GTAAATGTGGCGGTGGGGGAGTGTTTGTAGTAGTGAGTGTGAAGATTGGGTGCAGGGAGTGTGTGGGGATGTGAGCTTTATGGTCAGGAGTGGGTGGGGTAGTGGGCATGATGGTGGGCACGTTTGTGAGTAACTGTGACACTGGGGTAGTGTGCAGGTGAGTGCGAGTGACGGTGGTGTGGTCTGCAGGGGAGTGAGTGTGATGATTGGAGTGTGGGTGGTGAAGTTAGCGTGATGATGGGAGAGTTTGGTTGAGTGAGCCTTAGGGTGTGTTAGTGTGCAGGAGATTGAGCATCATGGTGGAGGAGTGATTAGGTGACTGAGAGTGAAAGTGGTGTAGTGTCTGAAGGAGCGAGCGTGATTGTGTGGATTTGATCGTGGGAGTGAGTGTGATGGTAGGGGATTGAGTGAGATAGTGAGCAAGATGGTGTGGTAGTGTACGAAGGAGTCAGAGTTTGGTGGGGGACTTTGTGGGCAGTGTGCAGTGTTGTGAGTTTGATGGTATGTGTGTGTGTGTGTGTGAGGAATTGAAAATGACAGTAAGGGAAGAGTGAGCTTTATGATCAAGGTGTGTGCGGTTGAGTGAATCTTACGGTGATGAAATGAGCATGAAATTGGGCGAGTTGCGGCGGAGTGAGTGTGATGGTGTAGGAGTGAACTTGCAGCGTGGGTTGGTACCTGGGATTTCGATGTTGTGGCTATTACGGAGACATGGGTAGAACAGGGACAGGATTGGCTGTTCCAGAGTTCCAGAGATTAAATGTTTTACTAGGGTCAGAGGTGGGGATAAAAGAGGGGGAGGTGTGGCATTGCTTGTCAAAGATAGTATTACAGCGGTGGAAAGGACGATCCGAGGTAGTTTGGGCTGAGGTTAGGAAGAGGAAAGGTGAGGTCACCCTGTTAGGAGTTTTCTACAGGCCTCTGAATAGTCCGAGAGACGTAGAAGAAAGGATTGCGAGGATGATTCAGGAAAAGTGTGAAAGTCATAGGGTGGGGACTGTTATGGGGGACTTTAACTTTCTTGATATTGACTGGGAAAGCTATAGCTCGAGTTCGTTAGATGGGTCGGTGTTTGTCCAGTGTGTGCAGGAGGGTTTCCTGACACAATATGTAAACAGGCCAACAAGAGGTGAGGCCATACTGGATTTGGTTCTGGGTAACGAACCAGGCCAGGTGTTAGAATTGGAGGTAGGTGACCACTTTGGAAACAGTGACCACGATTCGGTGACTTTTACTCTAGTGATGGAGAGGGATAAGTGTGCACTGCAGGGCAAGTTATAGCTGGGGACAGGGAAATTATGATGCGATGAGGCACGACTTAGGATGCGTGGCTTCGTAAAGTAGGCTTCAAGGCCATGACGCAATTGATACGTGGAGTTTGTTCAAGGAGCAACTCGTGAGTGTCCTTGATAAGTACGTACCTGTCAGGCAGGGAGGAAAGGGTCGTGTGAGGGAGCCGTGGTTTAATAAGTAATTTGAATCCCTTGTTAAAGGGAAGAGGGCGGCCTATGTAAAGATGAGGCGTGAATTGGGGCAATTGAGAGTTATAAGGTAGCCAGGAAGGATCTGAAGAGAGAGCTAAGAGCAGCAAGGAGGGGACATGAAAAGTCCTCAGTTGGTAGGATTAGGGAAAACCCAAAGGCTTTCTACAGGTATGTAAGGAATAAAAGAATGACTAGGGTAGGAATAGGTCCAGTCAAGGATAGTAGTGGGACGTTGCGTGTGGAGCCGGAAGAGATTGGGGAGACACTGAATGAATACTTTTCTTCAGTATTTATTCAGAAACAGGACATTGTTGCCGATATGAATACTGAGTCACAATTAATTAGAATGGACGGCTTTGAGGTATATAGGGAAGAGGTCGTGGAAATTCTGGAAAGGGTGAAAATAGATAAGTCCCCTGGGCCTGGTGGCATTTATCCGAGGATTCTCTGGGAAGCAAGGGAGGAGATTGCAGAGCCATTGGCCTTGATTTTTATGTCCTCGTTGTCTGCAGGAATAGTGCCAGAAGAGTGGAGGATAGCAAATGTGGTTCTCTTGTTCAAGAAGGGGAGTAGGGGTAACCCTAGTAACTGTAGGCCGGTGAGTCTCGATTCTGTTGTGGGCAAAGTCTTAGAGAGAATTGTAAGGGATAGGATTTATGAACATCTGGATAGGAATAATGTGATCAAGGATAGCCAGCATGGTTTTGTGAAGGGCAGGTCGTGCCTCACAAACCTTATTGAATTCTTTGGAGAAGGTGACTAAGGAGGTGGACGAGGGGAAAGCGGTAGTTGTGGTGGAAATGGATTTTAGTAAGGCGGTTGATAAGATTCCCCATGGTAGGCTACTGCAGAAAATACGGAGGTATGGGATTGAGGGTGAGTTGGAGGTTTGGATTAGGAGTTGGCTTCCTGGAAGATGACAGAGAGTAGTAGTTGATGGAGTGCAGTTACTAGCGGTGTTCCGCAAGGATCTGTTTTGGGACCATTGCTGTTTGTCATTTTTATAAATGACCTGGAGGAGGGGCTAGAAGCTTGTGTTAGCAAGTTTGCGGATGATCCAAAAGTCGGTAGAGTTGTTGACAGTGAAGAAGGATGTGTAAGGTTACAGCGGAATATAGATAAGCTGCAGAGCTGGGCAGAAAGGTGGCAAATGGAGCTCAATGTGGGCAAATGTGAGGTGATTCACCTTGGTAAGAGTAACAAAAAGATGGGGTACTGGGCGAATGGTCGGATACTTGGTAGTGTGGATGAGCAGAGGGATCTTGGTATCCATGTACACAGATCTCTGA
>NC_057717.1:55741697-55748728 GCF_004010195.1 Chiloscyllium plagiosum
CCACGTATGGAGTCAGCTATTACGAGGGGGCATAGCTTTAAATTAAGGGGTGGTAGGTGTAGGACAGATGTTAGGGGTAGATTCTTTACTCAATGAGTCGTGAGTTCATGGAATGCCCTGCCAGAAGCAGTGGTGGGCTCTCCCTCTTTATGGGCATTTAAACGGGCATTGGATAGGCATATGGAGGATCGTGAGCTAGTGTAGTTTAGGTGGGCTTGGATCGGTGCAACATCGAGGGCCAAAGGGCCAGTACTACGCTGTATTTTTCTATATTCTATGTTCTCTGTGTGTGCGGCAGAGTTCATTATGGTAGAATTGTTGGTGGCGTGGGAGTTTGATGATCAGCAAGGGTGTGAGCGAGTGTGCAAGGTGTGACAGTAATGCGAGTGTGCAAGGCGTGAGAGTAATGCGGGGGAATATCAGAGAAATTGAGAGTGACGTGGTGCGAGCGTGACATGGATGAGTGAGTGGGGAGTGAGTATGACGGTGGGGGACTGTATAGAGGAGGGGAAGTTAGGCGGAAGACATTGTGGGGGAGTGAGCAAGACATTGCAGGTTGTGCGGAGGAGTGACCATGACGGTGGGAGTGGACAAGGAGAAAGCTTGATGATGAGGTGTGCACGGGGGAGGCAGCGTAATGGTGGAGGAGTGGGCAAGGAAGTGAGTGTGACAGTGGGCGTGATGACGAGGGAGAAAGCAGGACAGTGGGCGTGTGTACCGGGGAGCGAGCGTAATGGTGGGTGAGAGTGCGGGGAGTGAGGGTGAAGGTGGAGTGAGCGTGAAGGTGGAGTGGGGTTGGTGGACTGAGCGTGATGGTGCCAAAGTGTGTGTGGCAGTTATCGTGATGGTGGGGGAGTGAGTGTGGGAGTAAGGGTGACGGTGGGGAATGGTTTGGGGGGAGCGTGACAGTGTAGGTGTGTGCGGGTGGTGAGCATGAAGGTGGGAGACTGTGTGCGTGTGTGAATTTGACGGTGAGCAATTGTGCAGGGGAGTGAGTATATTGGCAGGGAAACCTTTGGAAAGTAAGTGAAACAGTGGCGAAATAACTAGGGCAAGTTCACGGTGGGGCAATATGCAGAGGAGTGAACTTGACTGTGGGGGAGTGAGCATGATGGTGGGAAAGTTTGCGCAGCAGTGAGTGTGACAGTGGCGGTGTTTGTGGGGCTGTTAATATGATGATGGGGAGTGTGCGTGAATTTGAGAATGACGGTGGGTCATTGTGCAGAGGCGTGAGACTGAGGTTGGGGTTAGCATGTTGGGCGAGAGAGGATGACAGTGGAGGAGAGTGTGTGGGTGTGAGTGATGAAGGTGTTGTTGTGTGCGGGAGTGATGGGGATCTTGGAGGAATGTGCTGCGATTGAGAGTGATGGTGTGGGAATGTGCGGGAAAAGTGAGTGTGTTGCAGGGGGCAGTGTGGGTGAGTAAGTGCGATCGTGGTGGATTATGTGGAGAGGAAGAGAGATGGTGGGGAGTTTGTGGGGAAGTGAGTGTGATTCTGGAGTAGTGTGTGGAGGTGTGAGCATGCCATGGGGGAGTGAGTGTGCGGGGGAGTGAACTTGATGTTGTGGTGTATGCGAAGGAGTGAGTATGATGCTGGGAGAAAGTGCGAGGAGTGAGAGTGACAGTGGTTGAGTGTGGGGGAGAAGTGATTGCATGGCGGGGAGCATGTGAGGGAGTGATCATAATGATGGGGGAGAGTGTGGGTGACTCACGGTGATGGTGAAGGAATTACTTCCGGCAGTGAGATCGACGGTCGGGGAGTTTGCGGGCTGGTGAGCATGATGTTGGGAGAGTGTGTGGCGGTCTGAGTACGCCACTGGTAGAATCTAGGGGAAGTGAGCCGTGATGCTGGGGGAGAGAGAAGAGTATTGAGAGTTGGTGTGGTTTGCGTGGCCGAATGAGCATGACATTGGAGAAGTGTGCATGAGATTAAGAGTTGGAGGGACAGTGTGCAGGGGAGTGAGCTTGATGGTGTAGTTGTGCGAAGGCGTGAGTTTGATGGTGGGCGACAGTGCAAGGAGTGAGTGTGACGGTGAGTTTGGTGACTTGTTAGTAAATGTCACGGTTGGAGAGTGTCTGGGGAGTGAAATTGATGATAGGGTCGGTGTGTGGTGAATGAGTGAGACAGTGGTGGGGTGTGTACGGAGTGAGAGTGACAGTGGTTCAGTGTGTGGGGCAAGAGATTGTGACGGTTGGAGAGTGTGCGGGGGAGTGTGAGTTGGTCGGGGTGTGCATGTGGGAGTGAGCTTGATGGTGTGGTGTAAGTGATGGAGTGGATGTTATGTTGGGGAGTGTTTGTGGAGTGAGCATACTGGTGGGGTTGGCGAGTGTGCGAGTGAACGCGACGGTATGTAAGAGACTGGGGGAGTAAAAATGTCATAAGTGTTATTGTGTAGGGAGTGAGTCTGAAGTTGCTGAGTTTGCAGGGAATGAGAATGACATTGGTTGAGTGTGCATGGCAAGTAATCATGTCGCAGGAAGTGTGTGGAGGAGTGAGCATTACAGTATGCGAGATTGTGGGGACTGAGGGTGAGGGTCATGGAGTGTGTGGAGGGAGTGAGAGTGACGTTGGGATAGTGTGCGGGGGAGTGAGCATGATGGTGGGGGAGTGTGTGGATGAGTGACCACGATGGTGGGTGAGTGTATGGGAGAGTGAGAGTGACATTGGAGAAGTTTGTGAGGGAGTTAGCGTGAGAGTGGAGGAATGTGTGGGGAAGTGAGAGTTGTTGCTGGTGTGCTCAGGGAAGTTACCTTGATGGTGTGGTGTGTGCGAGGGAGTGAGTGTGGTGATGGGGAGTGTGCAAAGAATGAGCATGACGGTGTGGTTGGTGAGTAGGGGAGTGAATATGATGTTTGGGGAGTGTATGCAGGAGTAAAAGTAATGATAGTGTTGCTGCGTGGGGGAGTGAGTGTGTTGGTGGGAGAGTGTGCTGTGAATTGGAGTGACAGTGGTTGAGTGAACAGGGCAAGTGACTGTGTCACGGGGAAACGTCTGTCCGAGTGAGCGTGTCGGTGGGGGGCAGATTGGGTGACTGAGGCTGATGGTGTGGGAGTGTGCGGGGGAGTGATCTGGACAGTGCAGGAGTATGTTGAAGAGTGAGGGTGGCGCTGGTCAGTGCGTGGGGGAGTGAGAATGGTGGTGGGGTGTTGCAGTGAAGGGAGCGTGGTGATGGGGCAGTGTGCGGCTGAGTTATTGTGATGTTGGGTTAGTGTGCACGGCGTGTGAGAGTGATGGTGGTTGAGTGTGCAGGGCAAGTGGTTGTGGCGCGTGGGAGTGTTTGGGGAGTGGGCGTGACGGTGGAAAAGTGTGTACGAGAGTGAGCGTGACAGTGGGTGAGCATGTGGGAGAGTGAGCGGGATGGTGTGTAAGTGTGCGTGGGAGAGATAGTGTGAAGGTGGGCGAGTTTGGGAGGGAGTGAGTGTGACACTGGGGAATGCGTGGGGAGTGAATGTTAGTGGGGGAATAATCGGGGAATTGATGTGATGTGTGGTGTGTGTGAGGGAGTAAGTGCAATAGTCGGGGGTGTATTCGGAGAGCGAGAGTGACGGTGGTTGAGTGTACAGGGCGTGTGATTGTGTGGCAGGAGGAGTGTGTAGCTGAGTGAGCATGACGGTGTAGACAGTGTCGGTGACTGATAGTGACGGTGGGGGTTGACGTGGGAGTGTGGGAGTGACGGTGGAGGAGTTTGCTCGGTAGTGAGTGTGCAACTGGGAGGAGTGTGTGGCTGAGTGAGCATGACGGTGGGGACAGTGTCGGTGACTGATAGTGACGGTGGGAGTTGACGTGGGAGTGTGGGAGTGACGGTGGAGGAGTTTGCTCGGGACTGAGTTTGCAACTGGGAGACTGTGTATGGATGTTCACGCATGTCAGTGGGAGAGGCTGTAGGAGCGTGAGCATGGCATTGGGGAGTGGGCAGGGGAGTGAAATCTGGTAGGGTAGTGTGTGGGACATGAGCAAAAGGGTGTGGGAGTGTGCACGTGAGTGAGAGTGATGGTGGGCGTGTGCTGCATTCAGTGACCATGATGTTGGCAGAGTGTGTGCGCGAGTGTGCGTGACGGTGGTGGAGTGTGCGAAGGAGTGACGTTGACAGTGGTGGCCTTTGTGGGGGCGTGAGGAAGACGTAAGCCGAGTGTCAGAAAGAATGATGGCTGAATAGGAATAGTTTATTAATTATGACATTGTCTGCGCTTTTTATGTCGAAACTTGTCTCCTCAGTATCTGAACATTTTCACTACATTTCTCTGAATAGTTTCAGCAAAGATGGTTGCATGCAGCCCACCATCTTTGGACCAGCTCGGTATGAGCTGTATCCTCATTGTTACTCTGCTGTAACTCATAGTAACCCAACATATTTTATTATCTGTGTCTGTTTTTATTTCTGAATATCCCGTTTAGATATAAACAATCTTATCAACCTGTATAACCTGTGATTAAACAGTCTGTATATATGATATAATTCTGCACATCACATTTAAAATTGTCTGTTCTATTCACGTTGTTGTTCAGCATTCCATGTAACAAAGGTCATCTGTGATCTTGCTCTGTGATGCATTTCATTCCGTTTGTCAGAAATAATGATGGCTGAATACTCGTGACTGGGAGATATTAATGTACTCCCCTTAGGTCTCCTCAGTCACTGGCCGCAGCCCTTTCTGTCTCATAGCCATTATCACCTTCATTCTGTCACTGACTCATTAATTCATGACTGTTAATTATCAAGGTTATTGTACGTTGTTATGGAACGTGCCCGACCCCTCAAAACATTCTTAACCACGTTTCCATGACCCATAATGTTGCCATTTGTTGACGTTAAATGTATAGTGCATATTCCCAGAGTGAGTTAGCTGGTCCGACTGCCGACTTTTAAATAAACGGAATATATTTACAAAAATAAGGAATGAAACAGAACGAGCTGAAAATACGATACCTGAATGATTTATCCTATCCAAAACTGACAGGCAATCTCCAATTAATAATGTTGATCCAAATTACTTACACCAATCCCAATAAACAAACCCCTGAGCACAAAGAGTAAAAATTACACAAAAAAGCTTACAGGTTACGACGTCAGAGGACTGAAGGAGGGAGAGTGCGTCACGTTTCAACAGTGAACCTGACTCAACTAACACTCGAACTGAACTGACCTGTGCAGCTGGAGAGCTGGCCACATCTCCTTGATTACACCAACTTTTTTTAAAGGCTTGAAAGCCTTCTTTCGGAAGCGTTATCTTTTAGGTAAAAAAGGACCCCAATGAAGCATTCAAAACTGAGACATGTTGGAACATTGGTTGATTAGAGCCTATCTGGAAAAAAATCAAGGACAACATAACCTGGTAAAGAGACCACATGTGTGACAACTCCCCCAAAATAAAACTGAAGCTTCAATATCCAAAGATGGCTTCAGTTTTCAAAACCTCCAAAAATAGTAGTTCGTACTCTACAATGCGCATGGACATTCGTTTACTATAAACATGCAAACATGCACAACTACATCCAGATTCAGTGTGTGGTCCTTCCATCACTGAGTGCCTCCATTTGTCACTCAAGTCTCAACAAAGCATTGGCAATCATGTTTTCAAGACCTGCCACGTGCACAATTTTCAAATTGAATGGCTGTAACAAGAGGCTCCAGCTAAACCGTCTCGCATCTTTGTCCTAAAATTTCTCAAAAAGTCCTCGTTGAGTTATGATCAGTGTGAATGATTGTCTCCATTACGTTGCTGGCAAAATAAACACTGAAATCTTGTCGTACCAACACAAAGCTCACAGTCTCTTTCTGAACTGCTGAATATTTCTACTAATGAACATTCAACTTCTTGGAGAAATACCCTGTCTTCCTGTCATCTTCCTGTCATCTTCCTGCAAGAGCCCAGCACCGATATCCACATCATTCGCATTTAAATACATTTTGAATGGTTTTGCATAATCAGTTGTGTGTCATCGTGGGTAGTGGTTAACACATATTTCAAATGCTGTCAAATGCCTTCTGACAGTCCTCTGTCCACTGACACTTCTTGCCTTCATTTAACAATTCAGTGTGTGGAGCAGTCACACCGCGAAAATGAGGCACAAACATTCGATAAAATCCACTTAGTCCCAGGAACTGCTCCCAAGGTAAAGTCCCCAATTACCTTCACTTTTAAATCTCATGGTACCGTATATCTACGTCCAATAGCATGGCCAAGAAAGGTGACTTTTGCTTTGGCAAATTCACTTTTCGCTAGGTGTACAACCAAGCCTGCCTTCTGAATTCGATCGAACACGTCTGATAGATTCTGTAGTGTTCCTTCCATGAGTCACTAAAAATCACAATGTCATCAATGTCCACCACAGGTTGGATAATCCAGCAACTTATTTGTTAGTCCCTGAAATGTGGCTGCACATTTTTCACAACAAATGTAAGTTGCTTGTCCCACATTTTCAACGCAGTCTTCCAATCATGGAACTGGGTATACACCAATGTTTTTAACTGTATTGACGTTACAATAGTCCACACATAATCGTTGGGTACCATTTGGTTTTGGCACCATGACTATGGGTGAGTTCCAGTCACTGCACGTTGATTATGTCAGCTTAGAGCATGCATTCAATCTCATTCTGAACCTGTGCCAACTTGAGACGATCATGCCTGGAAGGATGTTGTTTAATCGTAACGACGTCTCCTATAGATACATCATGCACAATTAGTTGAGGTCCACAAACGTTGCTTTAAAAGGTTCACCTATAACTGGAAGTAACAGTAATACCTTATCCCCGATCGCAAAATTGTAATGTTTTGATTTCCTGTCCGCTTCCTGTTTTATTGCATGCTGCAATACTTTTAAATGCTGGCTGAACAACTCCCCAGCACTATTAATCGTTCCCTAAAAGTTGAGACCTAGTCCAAATGTGTGGCCTTTGAATTCTGATTTACTATTTTTTCCTTAATCAATATTAATGATCCTCTCAATAATGCCCCAAAAATAATTCAAATGGATTGAGTTTGCGCTGTTATTTTGGTGCATTCCTGATCACAAAAAGGGCAAATGGA
>NC_057717.1:55749228-55749922 GCF_004010195.1 Chiloscyllium plagiosum
TCGCTTCATAATCTAGTAAAATATGAGCACAGATTATTGAAGTTGTCAAGACAAGTGCAGAGAATAGTGAATATCACAGATTAGTTTCAGTATCTGAGCTGTTTACAAGAGGAGGTGAAGAATGGAGTGTCCGTGCTCCCTTCCGCAGAGATGGCAGAGACAATGTATTTTGAGCCCACCCTCCTGCCCACCCTCGTGGGATTCACTTTTTACCAGCTCGATGCAGAAGGGAGATTATATCAGGGCAACGGTTTCTAAGTTTTACTGTGGAGAAACGGCAGTGACAAAGTGTGTAAAGTGAGAATTGCGCTTCACTGAACATTGCTCCTTATTCGGTTAGTGGGAAGTGAATGCTTCAGAATCTCCACACGAGACATATCGATCCTCTTTGGCTCATACCAGGGTCCTCCCGACATTTGTGGGCGGCACGGTGGCACAATGGTTAGCATTGCTGCCTCACAGCGCCAGAGACCCGGGTTCAATTCCCGCCTCAGGCGGCTGACGGTGTGGAGTTTGCACGTTCTCCCCATGTCTGCGTGGGTTTCCTCCGGGTGCTCCGGTTTCCTCCCACAGTCCAAAGATGTGCAGGTCAGGTGAATTGGCCATGCTAAATTGCCCGTAGTGTTAGGTAAGGGGTAAATGTAGGGGTATGGATGGGTTACGCTTCGGCGGGTCGGTGTGGACTTATTGGGCC
>NC_057717.1:55750709-55755983 GCF_004010195.1 Chiloscyllium plagiosum
GCAACAGATGTGGAGGTTGGTGGGGAGCAAGGTGTGGACCAGGGGTGGGGATCGAGGGCAAAGGTGCGGGAAGTGCAGGAGACGTGCTCAAGGCCATCGCGGGCCAAGTGAGAAAAACCATTACAGTGTTAGAAGAAGGAGGCCATCTGGGATTTTCTGAGGTGGAATTGGTCATCCTGGGAACAGATGCAGCAGAGGTGTGGGAATTGGGTGTCAAGGACGGCGCTTCTGTTGGAAGCAAGGTAGGAAAAAGTAGCTGTGGGGGTCGGTGTGTTTGGAATGGTTTCCGTGTTCAGTTGATCGCCGGAAATGGAGACGGGGAAGAACAGGAACGGGAAGGATGTTTCTGAAATGGTTAAAGGAGAGGAAGTTATCAGGGATGCTCCAGGAAGAGGAGGGAGATGTCAGACATGTTCCTGGAAGGGAGGGGAGGCGTCACAGATGGTCCAGGAAGGCGGGGATGGTGTCAGAGATTGTCCAGGAAGAGAATTCAGGAGTGCAAAATGTTCCTGAAAGGGAAGGGAGGTGTCTGAGATTGTCCGCGGAAGTGCAGAAGGTGTGTGAGATGGTCTGGGAAGCCGGGGGGCGGGGGGGGGGTAATATAACTAATATGGTCTTGAGAGGGGAGGGGTATATTGGAGATGCTTTAGGAAGGTGAAGGAGGTGTCTGGGTTGATCGGGGAAGGGTATGGAGGAGTCTAACATTGTTCAGGAAGGGGAGGCTAGGTGTCTGCAATAATACCTGAGGTGAACGAGGTGTCCCAGATGGACCAGGAAGGGGATGGAGGCACCTGAAATGTTCCAGGAAGCGGTAGATGTTTCTGAGGTAGCCTGGGAAGTGGAGGGATGTGCCTAACGTGGTCTTGGAAGTGAAGGGAGGTGTCAGAGATGCCCTAGGAATGGGACGGAAGTGTCTGAGTTTGTCCAGGAAATGGAGGAAGCTGTCCGATGTGCACCAGGAAGAGAACGGAGCTGTCAGAGATGGTCAGAGAATGGGAGGGAGGAGTCTGAGATTGTATGGTAAGGGAAGAGAGGTGTCTGCAATGGTCCAGGAAGTGAAGGAGATGCCTGAGATAGTTTGTGAATGGGAGGAAGGCAACTGCAATTGTTCAGAAAGGGGGGGGGGGGAGTTCCTGAGATGGCCTGGGAAGGGGAAGGAAGTATCCAATATGGTCCAGTAAGGGGAGAGATGTGTCCGAGATGGCACAGGGGACGGTGCGAGCTGTTGATGATGATCCAGGAAGGGGAGGGAAGTGTCCGACATATCTGGGAAGGGGAGGCAAGAGTCTGAGATGGTCTGAGAAGGTGATGGACGTGTCCACGATGGTCCAAGAAGAGGAGGGAGCTGCTGAGATGACCAGGAAAGGCGAGGGATGGGACTAAGATTATCCGGGAATGGGTGGGAGATGTCAGCAATGGCCCCGAAAGTGGGGGAAATGTCCAAGATTGCCCAGGAAGGGGAGAGAGGTGCCCAAGATGGTCTAGGATGGGAAGGTAAATGGCTGAGATGTTCTGGGTAGGGAAGGTAGTTGTTTGAGATGGTATGAGAAGGTGAGGGGGTATCTGAGGTGGTCCAGGAAGGAAAGGGATGTGTCCAAGATGTTCCGGTATGGGAGGAGATTTCCAAGATAGTTCAGGCCGGGGAAGTAAGCGTCTGAGACCATCTGGGAAAGGGAGGGAGGTATCTGCCATGGTCTGAAAAGGGGAAGAGGTGTCAGCGTCAGTCCCGGAAAGGGAGGGAGGTGTCCTATATTGGCCTGGAAGAGGAGGGTGGTATCTGAGATGGTCAAGCAAGGGGAGGGAAGTAAATGAGATGGTCCAGGAAGTAGAGGGAAATGTCCGAGATGTTCCAAGCGAGCCTGAGGGCGGTGTGGAATGTGTTGGCGACGTTGATGATCTGTTCAACCGCCTCAAGTGAGCACAGCGTGGCGCCGATACAGACGTCGATGTGGTGGAGAAAAAGGTAATGAGTGGTGGCATTTGAACTTTAGAAAATTTCTCGGAATATTCTGCTCCCAACATTCTGTAAGCGATATTCTCTGGAAGGTTTTGGACCTGACATTCTATAACTAACATTCCCTGGAACATTATGTTCCAATATTTTATAACAGATATTCCCTGGAACATTCTGCATATGATATCCCATAGCTGACATTCACTGGAATATTCTGCACCCAGCATTCTGCAACTGACATGCCTCGGTGATGCTGTACCAGAGATTCGATAACTGACATTCCCTGGAACAGCCTACCCCTGAAATTATTTGTGAACGTGGGACGTCAGTGAATTGAACAAAAGATAAGAACCCGAGGGAAGTGATCTCGTTCCAGGGGCAAGGAGATACAGTTCCAAAGTCCCATCAGGCAGTTAAACGTTTTCCCTCCGTTTCCAATTCTTCATGACACTGGATTAGCCACAATTTAGTCTAAAAGACAGAAATTTCCAACCTCGGGGTTGTCTTCAAGGAACTGGGAGAGAATTCTTTAGGACAGCAACATTTTCACCCTCCGTATTAGGAACTGGGAAGAAGTGGCCAGTGTCTGCTTTTGAGCGATAAATTGTTTGGGAATGCTCTAGAACCCATCCGTTGTTATGGGTGTGTATCTGTGTGTTTGGGGAGGAAGATTCTCTGGTGTTTTATGACACATTTTTGTCAGTAACTCAGATCTTCCCATTTGCTATTCCATTTCCAATTATTTTAATAAATCTCTAAATGCAGTGACACATTTGAAAATCTCACTCTGTCCACAATCAAACTGGTCATTTTCCCTCCAGGCTGATGTATAATATGTTTGTTTTACTTCCTCACAGTTAACGTAGTGACGATCTATGTCCTGATTTCTAATAATTGTGGATTGTCTTTGAGTGCCAGACGTTACCTGTGGGTCATGGCTGTCGCAGATCTATTGGTAATTATCCTCGATCTGACACTCAGACAAATTCCCATTACTTATTTGGAACAGTTTTATTTCCCGATGGACATCCCCGTGTGTCATATCCATGCCATCCTGCTTTATGCAGCCACAGGCTATTATGTCTGGCTCACTGTCGCTTTCACCTTTGATCGATTTATGGCCGTTTGTTGTCAGAAGCGGAAAAGCATATATTGCAGTGTGAAAACAGCGGCTGTGGTTCTTGAAGCAGTGACTGTGCTGAGCTGTTTAAATAACATTTTTTGGTATTTTTGCTCACAGCTTGGTATCGGCTGGGAAACGCCCCCTGGTTTTGTTATGGAACAGGAGGTCTTGATTTCTTCGGTGTCTGGGTCATACTCGACATCCTCCACAACATTCTAACCCCGGCTCTCCCATTTCTCCTGATTCTGCTGCTCAATGTTTCCACCGTCAGACAAATTTTAGTGACCAGCAGAGCCCGCAGGAGGCTCCGGGCTCACAGCAATGGGACGCTCAGTCTTACACAGAAATAAAAAAACCCAAAACAAGCCATCGTTTTACTGTTTGTGATCTCAGCCAATTATATCCTGTTATGTTCAACATCAATGGTGTATTCTATATCTTAATGTATGTGGTGGACTTTGGACACCCCTATGCTTCTCCATAACTTTGTGCAGGATTTGGGCTTCATGCTGCAGTTCCTCAGTTGCTGCACAAACACTGCAATTTATGCCGTGACTCAGACTAGATTCAGGCAGCAAATGAAGAATGTGCTGAAATAGCCCTTTGTCAAATTCATCAATCAATCAGTAAATACATCCAGTATTGACTTGTTTGAGATCAATGTTTCAGCGATGGAGCCAGCTGTCGATATGGTAACAGAACCGAGTGTAGCGCTTTTCTGTCCAACCTCAATCCGCTGCTGTTTACAGGACCACATTTCAAAATTTCTCTCAACTTAGGGTCCAGTGAGAAAAAGCAGGTTCACACTGACGGTATCCGTCACTTCAATTTGGAAACAACAAAGAGTTCATAAAAATGTGCAGCGCAGCAGCTTGAATGGCATTGTTGTCTGCTTTTTTGTAGAAGGCGTTGAGCTGGAGACAGACATACTCAGCCCCAAGTCCTGGTCCTCAGCGATGGGGACGACACAGGGTCGTGAACTCAGAGTTGGGTTTATGTGCCTCTGTCCTCGAGTGTGATGGTGGGGGAGTGTGCAGCAGAATGAGCATGACGGTGGGGGTGGGTGCGACGGAGTGTGCATGACGGTTGGAAAGTGCGCCCCGAGTATGTGTAACGGTTGTGGATTGTGACTGAAATATATGTGATGCTGGCAGGGTGTGTCGGGGAATAAGTGTGACGGTGGGGGAATGTGACGGGAATGTGTGTGATGGTGGTGGAGTGTGCCCGGAAGTAAGTGTGATGATGGGGGACTGTGCGGGACGGTGAGAGTGACGGGGGAACTGTGTGGGTGATTAGCGTGACAGTGTGGGACCGTGCGTGAGACTGAGTGATAATGGGAGAGTGCACGGTGTAGTGTGCATTACGGTGGGGCATTGTGCAGGGGAGTAAGTATGACGATTGAGGAGTGCGTGGGGTAGTGAATGTGCTGGTGGGGGAGTGTGCTTTAGAGTCAGTGTGACGGTGGCAGATTGTGAGGGCTGTGAGCATGACGGTGGGTGATGCTGGGGTAGTGAGTGTGAAGGTGGGGCTGTGTGCGGGGCCCTGAGCATGACGGTAGGGGAGAGTGCAGAGGAGCATGTGTGACTGTGCGGGTGTGTGTAGGAAGGTGAATATGACAGTCGTGGAGCGTGTGGGGAAGTGAGCGAGATGGTGGTGAGGTGTGTGGGAGAGTGAGTGTATCACTGGACGCATGTGTGGGGCACTGAGTATGATGGTGGTGGAGTGCTCAATGGGAGGAGTGCAACATGGGTGGATTGTGCAGGGCAGAGAGAATGACCATGGCGGAGAGTGTGGGGGAGTTAGCATGACAGTGGCCAAGTGTGATGGGTAATGAGTGTAATGGAAGGGAGTGTGCAGAGGTGCGAGCATGACTGTGTGGCAGCGTGAGCATGAGGGTGGGGAGTGTGAGGTATGAGTGTGATGGTTGTCAAGTGTGTGAGGGGGTGAGCGTTAGGGTGGGCAAATGTGCGGGGGAGTGAGAGTCATTATAGGGACATGTCGGTGTATTGAGAGTGACAGCAGTGGATTGTGTAGAGGGGTGACCATGCCATGATGGAGGATATGGGTGAGCGAGAGTGATGGGGTGGAGAGTATGCAGGAGAATTCGTGTTACAGTGGGTGGGTGTGCAACAGAGTGAACTTTAGGAGGGGAAGAGTGTGGGGGAATGAGTGTAAAGCTGGGGAAAAGTCTGGAGCA
>NC_057717.1:55755997-55775569 GCF_004010195.1 Chiloscyllium plagiosum
GGGAATGAGTGTAATGCTGGGGAAATGTCGGGGGCCTTGAGAGTGACTGTAGTGGATTTTGCGTTGGAGCGAGAGTGACGTGGGCGACTGTGCAGTGGAGTGAGAGTGACGGTTGGGGAGCTCTGTGGGAGAGTGAACACGACAGTGGGGGTGTGAGCGTAGAAGGGAGGATGACGTTGTGCGTGTGTACAGGGAGTGGTTTTATGGCGAGGAAGTTTGTGGGAGAGCAAACATGATGGTAGAGGAGTGTGCAGTGGTGTCAGCAAGATGGTGGGGCTTTCTCCAGGGCAGTGAGTGTGACAGTGGGAGAGTGTGCAGGGCTGTGAATGTGGCAATGGTATGGTGCCTGCGGGAAGTAAGCATGGCGGTGTGGGATTGTGCGGGAGAGTGAGAGTGACAATGGGAAAGTGTGGTGGAATGAGCATGATGGCGGAATGGTGTGCGGTGGTGTGAGCATGACATTTGATGTGTGCAGAACAGTGAGTGCAACACTGGGGTATTGTGCGTGGAGTGAGCGTGATGGTGGGAGTTGTACAGGAGTGTTTTTGTGACAGTGAGCGAGAGTGCAGGGAGTGAGTGTGGGAGTTAATTGTGTGTGGGTAAGTTGGTGTGACAGTGAGGGAGTGTGTGGGAGAGTGAGTGTGACAGGTGAGGAGTCCGTGGGTGACTGAGCGTGGCAGTGGGGTCATTTAGGGGAGTAGCATGATGCTCGGAGAGTGTGTGGCAGAGTGCGCATGATAGTGGGAAATCGTGCAGCAGAGTGAGTGTTAGGGTGGAAGTGCGTGTGGGGAAGTGAGCGTGACAGTGGTCGTGTGTGAGAGGGAGTGAGTTATAGGTTGGGTGAGTATGCGGGGGAGTGAGAGTGATGGTGGGGACATGTCGGGGGAATTAAGATTGACTGTAGTGGATTGTGTGGAGGAATGACCGTGACGTGGGGGAGTCTATGGGGAGGAAGAGTGACTGTGGGGGAGTGTGCAGGCGAATGAGTGTGATGGTGGGGGAGTGTGTGAGGCAGTGTGTGTGATTGTGCAGTTCATGTGCAGTGGAGTGAGCATGACTCTGGAAGGTTGTGGGGGCAAAGTGAGTGTGACAGTGGGGTGGAGTTCAGGGGAGTGAACATGATGGTGGTGTTATTGTGCAGGTGGGGAAGTGTGCAGGAGTCTGATCGAGTCGGTTGAATTTTGCGTAGGTGACTGAGTGTGACAGTGGGTAAGTATGTGGGGGAGAGTGCATGACGGTGTGTTGGTATGCGGGGACTGAGATAAACAGTAGGAATTATGCACATAAGTGAGCGTCAGAGTGCAGGAGAGTGTGGGGGAGTGAAAGTGAAATTGTGCAAGTGTGTGAGAAAGAGAGCGTGACAGTGGGTGAGTGTGCAGTGGAATGCGTTCGATGGGGTGGGAGTGTGTGGGGGAGAGTGCATGATGGTTACAGAGTCTGTACAAACCTGAGTACGAGAGGGACTTTTGCAGGGGAGTGACTGTGCCGGTGGGGAAACCTGTGGGTGAGTGAGATTGAAGGTCCAGAATGTGCAGGTGAGTGAACACGACGGTGGGTGGGTGCAGTTTGGTTAACGTAGTAGTTTTTGAGTCTGCAGAGAGTAAGTGTCAAAGTGGGGAAGTGTGCGAGCATTGAGCTGGATAGTGGGAGAGTGTGCATGGTTGTGAGAGTGACGGTACGGGAGAGTGTGCAGGGGAGTCAATGCGATGGTGGAGCTGTGTCTGGTGGAGTGAGTGTGACCGTGGGCGAGGGTTTGGAGTGATTGTGATCTTGGGGAGCGTGAGGTGGAGGCAGTGAGACAGTGGGGATGTGTGTGTGGGATTGAGCATGATGGCAGTGGAATGTGTGATGCAATGAAAATGATGGTGCGAGAGAATCTGTGCAAGTGAGTGTTAGAGTGGGGCAGTGTGTGGGGGAGTGAGTGTGACATTGGGCGATTGTGCGGAGGACGATTTCAATGGTGGGGGTGTGTGAGGGGGAGTCAGCATGTCAGTGTTGAGTGTGTGGATGAGTGGGCATGACACTTGCGATGTCTGTGGGCGTGTGAGCATGAGAGTGGGACAGTTTTGCAGGGGACCAGGTGTGATGGTGGGGAAGTGTGTGCGGGAGGGACAATGACGCTGACGTGAGTGCTGGAGAGTGAACACGACGGTGGCGTGTGTGCATGGCAGTGTGCATGACGGTGGGTGAGAGTGTTGGGGAATGAGTGTGACAGTGGGAGTGTTTTCGGGGAGTGAGCTGGATGGGGAGGGAGTGCGTGGTGGAGTGAGTCTAATGGCTGAGAGTGAGGGATGGAGTTAGCATCACCGTGGAAGAGTATGCAGAGGGGTAACCGTGATGGTGAGGGAGTGTACAGGTATTCAGTGCGACGGGGGAAGGTGTTTCCTGTGGAGTGAGTGTGATGGGGTGGTGTGTGCGAGGGAATGAATGTGACAGTGGGGTGGTGGGTGGAGGAGTGGTCATGACAGTGGAGGAGTGTGTGGGGTAGTGAGTGTAACGCTGGTAAGCGTGTGTGGGAGTCTGCATGACGGCGTGGAAATGTGTGCGGCAGTGGGTGAAACAGGGTAATAGGTGTAGGGAAGTGATTGTGATGGTGGGGTGGGTGTGGGAGAGTGACCGTGATGGTGCGGGAGTTTTGTTGGGGTGTGAGTGTGACGGTGGCGTGAGTGCAGGGAGTGTGACGCTGGTGGAGTGTGATTGTGCGGTCGTACGTGCAACGATTGAGGCGTATGTTGTGCAGGGACCACGATGGTAGGGCAGTGGGTGGCGGAGTATGTGGAGAGTGAGTTGGGTTGGGGTTTGGGGGAGTGAGCATGATGATGATGCAGTGTTTAGGGGAGTGAGCGTGACGACGGAGGTGCGTGCGGGCGAGTCCGTGTGACAGTAGGATTGTGTGTTGGTGAGTGAGCGTTACAATTAAGCAGTGTTGCTGGAGAGGAAGCATCACGATGGGGGAGTGGGCACATCATTACAGTGACATTGGTGAGGCTTCAAAAAGTGAGAGTGAGAGAGGGGAAGCATACGGGTAGTGAGCATGACAGTGGCCTAGTGTGCTGGGCAGTGCGAATGAGAATAGGGAATGTAAGAGAGAGTGATCGTGGTATTGAGGGATTGTGCAGGGGAGTGAGTGTGATGATGGAGCGTGTATTCATGTGAGTGAGAGTGGGTGAGTGTCTGGCGGAGTGAGCGTGATGGTAGGGCAGTGTGTGGGGCTGTGCGTGTGTCTTTGGAGAGTTGTGCAGGGGAGTGCGCGTGATGATGGGGGAGTGTGCGGGAAAGTGAGCATGGTCATCGGGGAGTGTGCGATGAGTGAGCGTGAGGGAGCGTTAGTCTGCGGGAAATTGAGCACGATGGTGGACGAGTGTCTGGGGGAGTGATCCTGGCAGTAGGGCAGTGTGCAGGGGTGTGTCCATGACAGCGGAGGAGTGTGCACGAGCGTGTGCGTATGGTAGTCTTGTGTGTGGGAGTGTGTGTGACAGTGGGGGAGTGTGAGGCAGAGTGAGCATATTGGTGGGGGAGTGTGCAGAGAACTGAGCGTCTTGATGTCAGAGAAGTTAGTGTGTATTGGGAGAGAGTGTCACTATGGGGGAGTGTGCAGCAGAATGGGGATGACAGCGGGGGAGTGAGTGGCAGCATGCACATAAAGATATGGGAGTGTGCAGCGGAGTGAGCAAGGTGGTGTGGGAGTCTATGGCGGGGTGAGAGTGATGGTGTGGGAGTGTGCGGGAGAGTGGGAGTGATTATGTGGGAGTGTACGGGAGAGTGAGAATGACGGTTTGAGAGTGATGGGAGAGTGAGGGTGACATAGCGGGATTGTGTGGGGAAGTGAGAGTGATGGCGGAGGTGTTTGTGGTAGAGTGATCGTGATGGTGGGCGAGTGTGCAGGGAAATGAGCATGACGGTGGTGGTTATTCGGTGAAGTGAACATGAATTTGGAGGGTGTGTGGGAGAGTGAGTATGACATAAGTGTGATGTGCGGGGGAGTAAGCACGATGGGGGGCAGAGTGCATGGGAGTGAGTATGACAGTGGGTAGTGTGCGGGGAATGAGTGTGAAAGTAGGGAATTGTGTGGGGAGTGAATGTGACGGTGGGGGAGTGTTTGTAGGAGTGAGTGTGAGATTGGGTGACAGGGAGTGTGTGGGGATGTGAGCTTTATGGTCAGGAGTGCGTGGGGTAGTGAGCATGATAGTGGGCGCGTCTGTGAGTAACTGTGACACTGGGGTTGTGTGCAGGCGAGTGCGAGTGACGGTGGTGTGGTCTGCAGGGGAGTGAGCATGATGATTGGAGTGTGGGCGGTGAAGTTAGCGTGATGATGGGAAAGTCTGGTTGAGTGAGCCTGAGGGTGTGTTAGTGTGCAGGAGATTGAGCATCATGGTGGAGAAGTGATTAGGGGACTGAGCGTGAAAGTGGTGTAGTGTCTGAAGGTGTGAGCGTGATTGTGTGGAATTGACCGTGGGAGTGAGTGTGATGGTGGGGGATTGAGTGAGATTGTGAGCAAGATGGTGTGGTAGTGTACGAAGGAGGCAGAGTTTGGTGGAGGACTTTGTGGGCAGTGTGCAGTGTTGTGAGTTTGATGGTGAGTGTGTGTGTGAGGAATTGAAAATGTCAGTAAGGGAAGAGTGAGCTTTATGATCAAGGTGTGGGCGGTTGAGTGAATCTTACGGTGATGAAATCAGCATGAAAGTGGGCGAGTTGCGGCGGAGTGAGTGTGATGGTGAAGGAGTGTGCGGCAGAGAGTTCATTATGGTAGAATTGTGTGTGGCGTGGGAGTGTGATGATCAGCAAGGGTGTGAGCGAGTAAGCTTTGGGTGGGCGAGTGTGCGAGTAATGCGAGGGAATATCATGGGAATTGAGAGTGACTGTATTGGAATGTGTCATGGTGCGAGGGTGACATGGATGAGTGTGTGGGGAGTGAGTATGACGGTGGGGGACTATTCAGAGGAGGGGAAGTTAGGTGGAAGACATTGTGGGGGAGTGAGCATGACATTGCAAAATGTGCGGAGGAGTGACCATGACGGTGGGAGTGGACAAGGAGAAAGCTTGATGATGAGGTGTGCACGGGGGAGCCAGCGTAATGGTGGAGGAGTGGGCAAGGAAGTGAGTGTGACAGTGGGGGTGACTACGAGGGAGACAGCAGAACATTGGGCGTGTGTACCGGGGAGGGAGCGTGATGGTAGGTGAGAGTGCGGGGAGTGAGGGTGACGGTGGAGTGAGCGTGAAGGGCGAGTGGGGTTGGTGGACTGAGCGTGATGGTGCCAAAGTGTGTGTGGCAGTGATCGTGATGGTGGGGGAGTGAGCGTGGGAGTAAGGGTGATGGTGGGGAATGGTTTGGGGGGAAGGTAACAGTGTAGGAGTGTGGGGGGAGGGTGCTGAGCATGACGGTGGGAGACTGTGTGCGTGTGTGAATGTGACGGTGGGCAATTGTACAGGGGAGTGAGTATATTGGCAGGGAAACCTTTGGAAAGTAAGTGAAACAGTGGCGAAATGAGTAGGGCAGGTTCACGGTGGGGTAATGTGCAGAGGAGTGTGAGGGAGTGTGCAGGGGAGTGAGTGTGATGATGGTGCGTGTATTCATGTGAGTGAGAGTGAGAGTGGGTGAGTGTCTGGCGGAGTGAGCGTGATGGTAGGGCAGTGTGTGGGGCTGTGCGTGTGTCTTTGGAGCGTTGTGCAGGGGAGTGCGCGTGATGATGGGGGAGTGTGCGGGAAAGTGAGCATGGTCATCGGGGAGTGTGCGATGAGTGAGCGTAAGGGAGCGTTAGTCTGCGGGATGGGGTGTGTGTGCAGGGCAGTGAATGTGACAGTGGGGGAGTGTTCGAGGCTTATAGTGAGACATGGGGGACTATGAGGGGGAGTGAGAGTGACGGTGCAGGAGTGTACGGGTGCGGAAGGGTGCCAGTGAAGGATTGTGTGGTGATGTGAGTGTGACGATGATGGTTTGTGCGCTGGTGTGAGCATGATGATGGGTCGTGTGTACAGGGAAGGAAGAGTGAAGGCAGACGACCTGTGTGAGGAGTGAGCATGATGGTGGGGCATGGTACGGAGGAGTGTCCATGATGGTGGGGGCGTGTACAGGAGAATGAGTATGATATTGGGGGAGTGTGCAGGGCATTGATTGTGACTTTGGAATTGATGTGCTTGGTGTAGTGAGGTTCACGGTGGGGTAATGTGTAGAGGAGTGAACTTGACTGTGGGGGAGTAAGCATGATGGTGGGAAAGTTTGCGCATCAGTGAGTGTGACAGTGGGCTGTTTGTGGGGCTGTTAATATGATGGTGGGGAGTGTGTGTGAGTTTGAGAATGACGTTGGGTCATTGTGCAGAGGCGTGAGACTGAGGTTGGGGTTAGCATGTTGGGCGAGTGAGGATGATAGTGGAGGAGAGTGTGTGGGTCTGTGTAACGAAGGTGTTGTTGTGTGCGGGAGTGAAGATGATGTTGGAGGAATGTACTGCGATTGAGAGTGATGGTGTGGGAATGTGCGGTAAAAGTGAGTGTGTTGCAGGGGGCAGTGTTGGTGAGTGAGTGTGATCGTGGTGGATTATGTGGGGAGGAAGAGTGATGATGGGGAGTGTGTGGGGAAGTGAGCGTGATGCTGGAGAAGTGTGTGGAGGTGTGAGTATGCCATAGGGGAGTGTGAGAGGGACTGAGCTTCATGGTGGGTGAGTGTGCCAGGAGGGAACGTTGGTGGAGGAGTGTGCGGGGGAGTGAACTTGATGTTGTGGTGTATGCGAAGGAGTGAGTATGATGCTGGGGGAATGTGCGAGGAGTGAGAGTGACAGTGGTTGAGTGTGTGGGAGAAGTGATTGCGTGGCGGGGAGCGTGTGAGTCAGTGATCATGACGATGGGGGAGAGTGTGGGTGACTCAGGGTGATGGTGAAGGATTTACTTCCGGCAGTGAGATCGACGGTGGGGGAGTTTGCGGGCTGGTGAGTATGATACTGGGAGTGTGTGTGGGGGTCTGAGTGCGCCACTTGTGGAATCTGGGGGGAAGTGAGCCGTGATGCTGGGGGAGAGAAAGGAGCAGTGAGAGTTGGTGGGGGTTGCGTGGAGGAATGAGCATAACATTGGAAAAGTATGCAGGAGATGATGAGTTGGAGGGACAGTGTGCAGGGGAGTGAGCTTGATGGTGTAGTTGTGCGAGGGCATGAGTTTGATGGTGGTCGACAGTGTAGGGAGTGAGTGTGACGATGAGATTGGTGATTTGTGAGTAATAGTCACGGTTGGAGAGTGTCTGGGGAGTGAAATTGACGATATGGTTGGTGTATGGTGAATGAGTGAGATAGTGGTGGGGTGTGTAGGGATTGAGAGTGACAGTGGTTCAGTGTGTGGGTCAAGAGATTGTGACGGTTGGAGAGAGTGCGGGGGGGGGTGAGAGTTGGTGGGGGTGTGCATGTGGGAGTGAGCCTGATGGTGTGGTGCAAGTGATGGAGTGTATGTTATGTTGGGGAGTGTTTGTGGAGTGAGCATGCTGGTGAGTTTGGCGAGTGTGGGAGTGAACGCGACGGTATGTAAGAGACTGGGGGAGTAAAAATGTCATAAGTGTTATTGTGCAGGGAGTGAGTCTGATGTTGCTGAGTTTGCAGGGAATGAGAGTGACATTGGTTTAGTGTGCATGGCAAGTAATCGTGTCGTGGGGAGTGTGTGGAGGAATGAGCATTACAGTATGCGAGATTGTAGGGACTGAGGTTGAGGGTCATGGAGTGTGTGGAGGGAGTGAGAGTGACGTTGGGATAGTGTGCGGGGGAGTGAGCATGATGGTGGGGGAGTGTGTGGATGAGTAACCACGATGGTGGGTGAGTGTCCGGGGGAGTGAGAGTGACATTGGGAAAGTTTGTGAGGGAGTTAGCGTGAGAGTTAGGGAGTGTGTGGGGAAGTGAGAGTTGTTGTTGGTGTGCGCAGGGAAGTTACCTTGATGGTGTGGTGTGTGCGAGAGAGTGAGTGTGGTGATGGGGAGTGTGCAGAGAATGAGCATGACGGTGTGTTTGGTGAGTGGGGGAGTGAATATGATATTTGGGGAGTGTAATGCAGGAGTAAAAGTAATGATAGTGTTGCTGCATGGGGGAGTGAGTGTGTTGGTGGGAGAGTGTGCTGTGAGTTGGAGTGACAGTGATTGAGTGAGCAGGGCAAATGACTGTCACGGGGGAGCGTCTGTCCGAGCGAGCGTGACGGTGGGGGGCAGATTGGGTAACTGAGGCTGATGGTGTGGGAGTGTGCAGGGGAGTGATCTCGACAGTGCAGGAGTATGTTGAAAAGTAAGTGTGGCGCTGTCAGTGCGTGGGGGAGTGAGAATGGTGGTGGGGAGTTGCAGTGAAGGGAGCGTGGTGATGGGGCACTGTGCGGCTGAGTTAATGTGATGTTGAGTTAGTGTGCGCGGGGTGTGAGAGTGATGGTGGTTGAGTGTGCAGGGCAAGTGGTTGTGGCGCGTGGGAGTGTTTGGGGAGTGGGCGTGACGATGGGAAAGTGTGTTCGAGAGTGAGCGTGACGGTGGGTGAGCATGTGGGAGAGTGAGCGGGATGGTGTGTGAGTGTGCGGGGGAGAGAGTGTGCGAGTTTGCGAGGGAGTGAGTGTGACACTGGGGAATATGTGATGAGTGAATGTTAGTGGGGGAGTAATCGGGGAATTGATGTGATGTGTGGTGTGTGTGAGTGAGTGAGTGCGATAGTGGGGCGTGTATTCGGGGAGTGACGGTGGTTGAATGTGCAGGGCGTGTGATTCTGTGGCCGGAGGACTGTGAGGCTGAGTGAGCATGACGGTGGGGACAGTGTCAGTGACTGATAGTGACGGTGGGGGTTGACGTGGGAGTGTGGGAGTGACGGTGGAGGAGTTTGCTCGGTAGTGAGTGCGCAACTGGGAGACTGTATATGGAGGTTCAAGCATGCCAGTGGGGGAGGCTGTGGGAGTGTGACCATCGTGTTGGGGAGTGGGCAGGGGAGTGAAATCTGGTGGGGGAGTGTGTGGGACATTGAGCGTAAACGTGTGGGAGTGTGCAGGTGAGTCAGAGTGATGGTGGGCGTGTGCTGCGGTCAGTGACCATGATGGTGGCAGAGTGTATGTGGCAGTGTGCGTGACAGTGGTGGAGTTTGAGAAGGAGTGGCATTGACAGTGGTGGCCTTTGTGGGGGTGTGAGAAAGACGTAAGCCGAGTGTGCAAGGGACTGAGCATGCAGCGGAGTGTGCTTGATGGTGTGGGTATGTGTGATGGATTTAGCATGACAGTGGAGGGGTTACCGCAAGAGTGAGTGTGAGTTTGGAGTGGTGTTCAATGGATTAAGTATGACGGTGTTGAATGTGTGGGGGAGTGAGCGTGACAGTAGGGGAGTATGCATGGGCATAAGACTGACAGAGGGAGACTGTGATGGGAGTGTTGGGGAATTGTCAAGGGAGTGGAATTCACGATCGTGCAGAGTGTGGAGGAGGAAGTGTGACAGTGGGGGACTGAGCAGGAGAGTGAGAGTGATGGTGGGGGATTGGGCTGCGAGCGCGAGTGACGATGGATGAGTGTGTTGGGTACGTAAGTGCGTCACGGGGGAGTGTTTGGGGAACTCAGAGTGATGGTGGGAGAGTGTCCATGGTGTGAGCTTAAAAGCGAAGGAGTTCGTGGGAGGGTGAGAGTGACGGTTAGTTCGTGTAAGGGGCCATGAGTGTGAAGTGTGGAGTTTTGTGTGGGAGTGATAGTGACGGTGGTGTGGTTTGTCGGGTAGTGAACGTGATGGTGGGGGATTGTGCGGGAGTTGAGAGTTGGTGGGGGAATTTGCGGGGTTGTAAACATGATGCTGGGGTATAGTGTGGTGGAGTGATAGTGGGTGAGAAAGTATGCGGGAGAAGGAGTTTTAAGATGGAGTGTATGGGAGGGACTGACAGTCATGGCGGGGTAGTGAGTGTGCTGATGGGGAGCGTATTGGGCATTTCGTGTGACAGTGTTGTGTTGTGCGAGTGAGGGAACAGGAGGGTAGGGGACAGTGTGAGAGTTTCCGAGATAGAGGGGTGTTCGCAGGGCAGTAAGTGTGATCGTGGGTGTGTGTATGGGGAGTCAGTGTCACAGTGGGGTCTTGTGCAGGGGAATGAGCGTGATGGTGGAGGAATGTGTGGTGGAATGATTGTGAGGAGAGGTCGTGAGTATGAGAGGAGGTGAGTATGCAGAGGAGTGAGAGTGATGTTGGTGGAGTGTGCGGC
This sequence comes from Chiloscyllium plagiosum, assembly GCF_004010195.1. Classification (NCBI taxonomy): domain Eukaryota; kingdom Metazoa; phylum Chordata; class Chondrichthyes; order Orectolobiformes; family Hemiscylliidae; genus Chiloscyllium; species Chiloscyllium plagiosum. The sequence goes on from NC_057717.1 coordinate 55,766,165, forward strand.
ACAGTCAGCATTAGGTTGTGTGTGTGTGTGGTGGAGTCAGTGTGGTTCTGGGCGAGTGTGTGAGGGAGTGAGTATTAGGGTGGGTTTGTGTTGGTGAATGAGCCTGATGGTTGTGGAGTGAGCGTGACAGTGGTGGATTATCTGGAGGAGAGTGTGACAGTAGGGGTGTGTACGTGAGTGCAAGAGTTTTGATGGGGATTGTGTTTGGGAGTGAGTGTGATGAACGGATACTCTGTATGGGAGTGAGCATGACGGTGGGGAAGTGTTCAGGGGAGTGAGCGTGATTGTTGTGTAGTATGCAGGGGAGTGTAAGTGAGGATGTGGGCCGGTGTGGCGGAGTGAGTGTGTCAGTGGGGGAGAGTGGAAGGCATTGAGTTTGATTTTGGAATGATGCACAGGCGAGCGAGCATAATGGTAGGGGAGTGTGGGGGAGTGAGTGTAACAGTTTAACAGTATACAGAAAGTGAGAGTGATGGTGGCGGAGTGATCGGTAGAGTGAGAGTGACAGTTGGGTACTGCGTGTAGAAGTAAGCGTGATTGTAGGAGAGAAGGGGGGATTGACCGTTATGGTGGGTTAGTGTGCAGGGTAATGAATGTGATGGTGGGATATCGAGTAGGTGACTTAGCACGACGCTTGTGTGTGCAGGGCAGTGTGTGTGAAGGTATGCACTGTGCATGGCCGTTAGTATGATATTTGGAGAGTGTGCGAGAGAGTGAGCGTGATGGTGGGTAATTGCGCGAGCGAGTGAGTGCGGCAGGAGTGGCGCATGCAGGGGAGTAAGCTTGATGGTGGGAGAATATGCACGGGTGTGAGCATGACGATGGTGGACGGTGCGGGGTTTGAGAATGATGGTGGGACAGTGTGCTGGGGAATGAGAGTGACTGGTGGAGGGTGCGGGTGAGTGAGAATGACGGTGGAGGACTGTACTGGGGGAGTGAAAGTGACAGAGGGGGTGTACTCATAGGAGTGAGAGTGGCAGTGGGGTTGATGTGTGGGGGCGTGATTGTGACGGTGTGGACATTGTGGGCAGTGAGCGTGAAGGTGTGTTGATGTTTGGGGCAGTGATTGTCAGACTGGGAGAGTGTGTGCACGTGTGAGAGAGACAAAAGTGTCGGGGAGTGTGTGAGTGAGCTTGATGGATTGGTTGGTGAGTGGGGTTGTGAGCATGACGGTGGTGGATTATGTGTGACAGTGTGTGTGACTGTCATGGAGTTGGTGGAGATGTGAATGAGACGGTGGGGGAACGTGTGGCCTGTGAGCATGCCAGTGGGACAGAATGTGAGGTATGAACGTGACATGGGGCAGTGGGCAGGGGTGTGAGTGTGACAGTAGGATGTGTGCAGGTCAGTGAGTGTGGCGTTGGGAATCATGCTGGGCTGTTGGGGTGATGGTGGGGAGGTGTGCGCGGGTGTGCATATGACTGTGGGCGTGTATGGAGGGGAGTGAGGGTGATGGTGGGGGTGACTGCAGTAGATGGAGGGTGGCGGTGTGGGAGTGAGCATGACAGTGGTGGACAGTAACAGTGGAAGAGTGTGCTGCGGAGTGAGAGTGACATTTAGGGAGTGCGTTGAGAGTGTAATTGATGACGGGGTGTGCTTGGTGGAGTGAGCACTGTGGTGGGATTGGTGTGTGGGGGAGTGAGTGTGATGGTGGCAGAGTGTATGTGGGAGTTAGCGTGAAGCTGGGGTTGGTGTGTCATGAAGAGAGCGGGACGGTGGGCGAGTGTGTAGGGGAGTGTAAGTGACGGTGAGTGTGTGGGAGATGAGTGGTAGTAATGGTGGGATTAGTTTGTGGCAGTGAACGTAAGGGTGAGGGATTATGTTAGCAGTGTGTATGACGGTCGGGGAGTTTCTGTGGCTGTGAGCGTTGTGGTCGAGGAGGGTTTGTGGGTGTGAGTGTGCCAGTGGGACAGTATGGGGGAATGAACGTGACATGGGGCTGTGTGCAGGGGTGTGAGCGCGACAGTGGGGTGCGTGCAGGTCAATCGGTGTGACAGTGGGGAGAGTGCAGGACTGTTTGTGGGATGATGAGTGGGTGATCCATGCGATTGTGGACGAGTGTGCAGGGGAGTGAGCGTGATGGTGGGGGTGATTGTGACGAAGTGAGCGCGACGGTTGGGGAGTATGCATGAGAGCGAGTATGATGGTGGTGGATTGTGTATGGTTTGCGAATAACTGTGGGAGAGTGTGCTGGGGAGTGAGAGTGACGCTTGGGGAATGCGTTGGGGAGTGTATTTGATAGTGGGAGTGTGCGCGGAGGATGGGGAATGATGGTGGGATTGGTGTGTGTGGGAGTGAGCATGAGAGCTAGTGTTGGTGTGTCGGGGAATCAGCGTGACAGTGGGGGAGTGCAATTTACGACGGGTATATGCACGGAGGGGTGATAGTGATGGTAGGATTGATGTGCGTGGGAATGAGCGTGACATAGTGGTAGTGTGTGATCTTGCGAGAGCAATGAAAGGATTGGTGTGTGGGGTATGACTGTGATGATGGGGTAGTATGAGGTGATTGAGCATAATGGTGGAGGAGTGCGTGTGGGAGTGAGAAAGATATTAGAATAGTGTTCTTGGCAGGGAACGTGACGGTGGGAAAGTGTGCGCTGTGTGAGAATGATTTTAGGAGAGTGTGCTGGGAAGTGAAATTGACGGCAAGGGACTGTGAGGAGGAATGAGAGTGGTGATGTGTTACATGTATGGGGAAGTGAGCGTGATGGCGAAGGAGTATGTGTGGGAGTGTGTGTGACGGTGGGGTTGGTGTGTGGGGTTTTGAGTGTTACGATGGCGGACTGAGCAGGGAGACAGAGTAACCGTGGGCAAGATTGCGAGGTTGAGTGTGATCGCGAGAGAGTGTGGTGGGTTTGTGCCTACCAGTGGGTGAATCTGCATGTAAGTGAGCATGACGATGTGTTAGTGAGATTTGCTGGGGGAAAGTGTCGGGGAGTGACCGTGATGGTGGGTGTGTGCGAGGGCGTGAATGCGATGTTGGGGGAAGAGTCTGGTGGAATGAGTGTGATGCTGGGGAATTGTGGAGGCGATTAAGTGTGACAGTGAAGTGTTGTTTGGGTGAGTGAGCTTGATGGTATGGAGGGTGTGGGAGTTTAAGAGATGATGGATTAATGCATGTGCAGTCAGTGTGACAGCACAGGAGAGTGCGAGGAGTTAGCGTGACGGTGGTGTAGCATGCAGTGGAGTGATGCTGGTGGTGGTGTAGTGAGCATGAGAGTAAGGCAGTGTGTGGGGGAGTGACCGCGACGGTGCGGGAGTGTGTGGGGAATTATCGTATTGTGCGGATTAGTGAGCAATGTAGTGGGGAGAGTGTGGGAGTATATGAGACAGTGGGGTAGAGCATGGGGAACTGAGTGTGACGGTGGGGGAGAGTGAGGTGACTTGGCATGAATGTCTGGTAGAGTGCAGTGGAGTGACCTGATGGTGGGGCAGTGAGCTTGAGATTAGAAAAGGGTGGGAGAGAGTGAGCATGATTGTAGGGGAGTATGTGCAAAGTGAACATTACGGTGGAGGCGTATGGGGGGAATGGGTGTGATTGGGTAGAGTGTGTGAAGGAGTGAGTATTAGGGTGCGGGAGTCTTCGGGAGCCTGAGCCTGATGTTGGGAGCGTGAGTGTGACAGTGGGGACGTATCTGAATGAGTGAGTGTGAAGATATTGAAGTGTACGGGGAGCGAGAGTGACAGTGCTGGAGTGTACGGGGGATTGAGAGTTACTGTGGCGGACTGTGTAGGGGAGTGAGCATAATGGTGAAGGGAACTGTATGCGTGTGTGTGTTTGTCGGTGTGGGAGTGCGCAGGGGAGTGAGGGTGACAGTGGAGGAATGTGCTGGGCAGTGAGTGTGACTTTGGAGTGGTGTGCTGTGGAGTGCGCGTGAAGGTGGGGAAGTGTGCGTTGACGTGCGTGCAACAGCAGGGGTGTGAGTGGGGTAAGTGTGACGGAAGAGGAGTGTACTTGGGGGTGAGAGTGATGGCGCAGAATGATTGGCAGAGTGAGCGTGACAGTGAGATAGTGGGCACAGGAATGAGCGTGATGGAATGGGAGTGAGTAGGGGAGTGAGGATGATTTTGAGGGAGTGTGTGGCATGGTGAATGCGATGATCGGGTAATGAGTGAGTAGTGAGCATGTCAGTGGGGTATGTATAGGAGTGTCAGAGTGTTAGTGCGGTGTGCACAGGGCAGTGAGTGTGGCGGTGGGATCATGAGTGGGGGAGTGAGCGTGACAGTGGGGTGTGTGCAGGTGAATGAACGTGATGGTGGGGGAGTGTGCACGGCAGTGCATCTGGTGGTGGGGAATGTGCAGTGGAGTGAGTGTTACAGTGAGATGTATGCCGTGCAGTGAGTCTGACTGTGGGAAGTGCGTGGGGATATTAGTTTGATGGTCCAGAATGTGCAGGTGTGTACACGTGACTATGGACGAGTGTGCGGTGGAGTGAGAGTGATGATAGGGCTGGTGGGTAGGAAAGTCAGCCTGACTGTGGGGCAGTGTGGGGACAGTGAGCTTGGTGGGGGAGTGTGTGGTGGAGTAAGCCTGTTTTTGTAGGGGAGTGTGCATTACGGTTGGAGATTATGTTGTGCAGAGACATTGACGGTAGTCTTGGTGTGTGGGCGGGTGAGTGTGACAGTTGGTAAATGTGCAGGGGAGTGAATGTGATGGTGGAAGATTTTGTGGGATTGAGCTTGACGTTTGCGAAGTGTGCAGGGGAGTATGTGTGATGGTGGGGATCGTGCGGCGAAGTGACCGTAATGGTGGGGAAAATGTGTGTGGGGCTTACCGTTACAGTGGAGGAGTGTCCAGTAGGGGAGTTTGTGGTAGTCTCTCAGGGTGACTGTGATGGGTCAGTGTGACGGTGATAGCGTGAATAGGAGGAGGTAGGGTGATGGAGAGAGAAGGAGTGGGCAGTATGATGGTGACAGAGTGAAAGTGTGTGGGGTCAGTGTGCTGGTAACGGAGTGACTGCGATGCTGTCAGTCTGATAGCCATGGAGTGAGTGTGAGGGAGTCAGGGTGACGGCGGTGTTCGAATGGTGAGGGGGCAGGGATGATGGTGATGGAGTGAGTGTCAGTGGTTAGTGACGGAATCAGAGCGAGTGAGAGGTGGTCACGGTGACACTAATGGAATGAGTGGCAGACGATTGGAGTGATGGTGACCGAGCAACTGTGAGTGGGTCAGAGAGACGGTGATGGAGTAAGGGTGAGTGTGTCAGGCTACCAGTGACAGAATGAGTGTGACGGTTTTAGGGTAAAAGTAAGAGAGTGAGTCTGTGGGGTGTCAGGGTGACGGTAATGGAGTGAGTATGATGTTTTAGGATGAGAGTGACGGATTGAGTGTGAGGGGTTCAAGGTGACAGTGAGGGAGTCCGTATGAGGAGGTCGAGATGACGGTGATGGAGGGAGCGTGAGGGGGTTGGACAGTGATGGGGGAGCGTGAGGCGGATTCAGTGTGATGATGATTGAGTGTGTGTGAGAGGTCAGGGTGGCTTTGATGGAGTGAGTGTGAGGGAGTCAGCGTGAAAGTGACAGAGTGATTCTTCGGGATTCAGGGTGACAGTGATGGAGTGAATGTGAGGGGGTCAGAGTGACAGTGACCCTGTGAGTGTGAGGGGACTAGGGTGACAAACACAGAGCGAGTGTAAGGTGATAGGGATGATGACGACGGAGTGAGTGTGAACGGGTCAGGGTGACAATAACAGTGTGATTGTGAGTGCACCAGGGTGACAGACTCAGAGCAAATGTGAGGAGATAGGGTTGACAGTGGGAAGGTGTCCGGGTGACAGAGTGCGTGTGAGTGGGTCAGGGTGACAGTGAGAGTGCTATTGTGAGGGAACCAGGGTGACAGAGAGGGAGCGAGTGTCAGCGGACGGGGTGGCAGAGAAGGAGCGAATATGAAGGGGTCAGGGTGAAGCCGTCAGTGTGAAGGAGTCTTAATGAGGGTGATGGAGTGACTGTGAGACTGTCAGGGTGACGGTGAAGAAGACAGTGTGAGGGATACAGTGTGATGGGGACTAAGTGAATGTGAGGAATGACTGTGACAGGAGCGGGGTGAGTGTGAGGTGGGGAAAGAGTGATGATGATTTAATGAGTTTGGGGTGTAAGTATGACTGTGCAAGATTGAGTGCGTGATTGAGTGTGAGGAGGTCAGGGTAACAGTGACGGAGTGATTGTAAGGGGGCCAGTGTGACGGTGATGGAGTCAATGTAAAGGGGTCAGGGAGTTGGGGATGGAGTGAGTTTGAGGAGGTCAGGGTGACAGAGTGAGTGTGAACGAATACGCATGGCTGTGGCAGAGTGACTGTGACGGGTTCAGTGTGACGGTGACTAACTGTTTGCGTGGGGTCAGGGTGACGGTGACTTAGTATATGTGAGGGGTCTGGGTGACAGTGATAAAGTGAGTGTGTAAGGGTTTACGTGACGATGACAAGGTGAGTTTGAGGAGCTTAAGATGAAGTTGACAGAGTACGTGTGAGGGGGTTAGGATGGCGGAGATGGAGTGAATGTGAGGGGTTCAGGGAGAAAGTGAGGGAGCGACTCTGAGTGTGTCAGGGTTACGATGGCAGAGTGAGTGTGTGGGCATCAGGGTGACAGTAACAGAGTGATTGTGAGAGGTCAGGCGAAGTGGTGATGGAGTGAGTATGATGGGGTCAAAGTGATGGTGATGGATTTAGCATAAGGGGTTCAGGGGAAAGTGATGGAGTGAGTCTGTGGGCGTCAGGGTGACATTGCTGGCACGTTAGTGAGGGTATTAGGGTGACAGTGACAGGTGGAGAGTGAGGGGTTCAGTATGACAGTGAAAAAGCAAACAAGAGGACGTCAAGGTGACGACAAAGCAGTGCGTTTGAGAGCACCACCGTGACAGTGATGGAGTGAGTGGGACTGTGTCAGAGTGGCATAACGGAGTGAATGTGAGGTGATCAGGGTGATGGAGTGAGTGAGAGGGAATACGTGTGACTGTGACAGAGTAAGTGTGATGGGTTCAGGGTGACGGTGACAAAGCAAATCTGAAAATGTCATGGTGACGATAACACAGTGAGTTTGAGAGCATCAGGGTGACACTGAGGGAGTGATTGCAGAGTGTCAGGCATGACAGTGACGAAGGGACTGTGACCGGTAAGTGTGATGGTGATGGCGAGAGTTTGAGGGGCAAGAGTGATAGTGCCGAAGTGTGGGTTAGGGGGTCAGGGTGATGGTGAAGGACGAAGTGTGAGGGTGACAAGGTGATGGTGGCAGAATGAGTATGAGGTGGTCAGGGTGACGATTACGAGGTGAGTTGGATGGGGTCATGGTGACAGCGATCGAGTGACAGTGATGTGTGAGGGTGATGGTGATGGAGAGAGCGTGAGGGCTTCAGGATGACAGTGACGTAGGGAGTGAGAGGGGTCAGGGTGACGGTGACAGAGTGAGTGTGAAGGCGCCGGTGTGACAGTGACAAAATGATCGTGGGGGTCATTCGTGACAGTGATAGAGTGAATGTCATGGGGAAGGGTGATGGTGACGGAAAGAGTGTGAGTGTGTCAGGGCGAAGGGGTGAGTGTGAGGGAATCAGTGTTGATGGACTGAGTGTGAGGACGTCAAGGTAACGGTGACAGAGAGAGCGTGATGAGATCAGAGTGACAATGACGCAGTGAGTGTGATGGTTTTCCCTGCACCATTACGTCAAACAGGGTATCAGCTAACTGAACCTTAACTCCTTCATCTTTGTCTTTACTTTGTGCTTCATGCTGTGACTTATTATAGTGGGATCTGGTTTCTGGACAGTCTGGGAAAATAATTCTGTTTTATCTCTTCAGTTTCGTGGTCTTCATTGGGCTTCTCCACAACAAGGATGTCGCTCCCATCATGGACCCTGCTAAATCATTGCCGAGAACAAACTGGATTCCTGGAATTGACACTCTGTCAGTCACTCCCACGGTTACTTCCACAGACTTGAGTAAGCACTCCAACCTGAGTTTATGTAGAGGAAAGCTAAATTTCTGTCCATCTATCCCACAAATTACGATACTCTTGGGTAACAGCTCAGAAAGACTGCAATTTTGCTAATTTTGTACTATTAGAAACTGGTTAGATCCTGGATCTCTCAAAATCATAACTTCTTCTCCTTCTCCCCCTGTTGTTTTTGAGTAAATTTTACTCACAGAGGTGAATTCTTTATCGAGATAAGGTATGAACTCCGTTCCCAGCCTCTGCTTAGGCTGTGCACTATCGTGCAGCTCCTTGGCTCTTGTTGGGGTTTCCTTTCATACATTTACTAATGCCACTGGTGGAGTTTCTTTTACCACATCTTCTCCCATAGTGCCTTCCTTAACAACCTGCACTGTGACCTTACATATCCCACCTTATGGCAGTGATACACCTTTTCCCGGTGCCTTTCTAAAACCACCAGCACTATAATTTTCTGTGTCCCACTCTATTACAGTGAAAGCACCTGAGGCCTTACACCTCCTTTACATTCTCTCGGGCATCGTCTTTAACCTGTGGTAAACTCTTATTCTCTACTGTTTCTTTCATAGTGTAGCATCTCCACTTCTACCAAATTCGATCCTTAACAGGACGAAATTCTGGCTGGAAGCTCGTCGTATTCAGCAACATATATTCATCTGCTAATTCTCCTGCCCTTAATTTCTGAACTTCCTGTTCCTCCAGTGAATTCTTATCATCTCTGGAAGTGAGTTTTTCAACTCCTTCAGCAGAATAATCTCCATTAGAGCCTCATAGGTCATATCTATCCTTAAAGCAAGCATCCACCTGTCAAAATGCCTATGTTTAATTATTTCAAACTCAACATAAGTCTGACCTGATTACTTCTTTATGTTTCTATACTGCTGACTATATGATTCTGGTACCAATCCGTGAGCACGTATAATAGCTTGATTGACGTCTTCAGAATCTCTTGACTCCTCATCTGACAGCGGAGAAAATATCACACTCGCTCTGCCTACCAGTTTAGTGCAAACTAGCATTACCCATAAATCATTGGACCACTCCAAATACCTAGCCAAATTTTCAAATGAGATTAAGAAGGCTTCAACATGTTTCTCGTTAAAATGTTGCAGAGTTTAGACATAGTTTTTATATTATACTACCTTCCCTTTTAATCTTGATCCTTTTAATGTGACTTTGCTGACTAAATCGCAACTTCTCAAGTTGGAATTCTCTCTCTTTTTGGTCAGCTAAGAAATTTCTCCTTCTCTCTTTTTTCCTCGCTCTCTCTTCTGTCTTGCTTTCTGTTTCAGCTAAGAAATTTCTCCTTCTCTCTTTTTCCCTCGCTCTCTCTTCTGTCTTGCTTTCTGTTTTCTCTCTCTCTCTCTCTCTCTCTTTCTCCCTTTGTTTATCTTTAAACTGCATTTTCCTCAATTGTAATTTAAGTTTTTTCGCACTCTACTGCACTTGTCTGTGTTTCTGACACA
>NC_057717.1:55776069-55777457 GCF_004010195.1 Chiloscyllium plagiosum
TGCAATGCAGAAGTGTTATCCTGGAAGTTTCCTTTTTGTTCCATCAGATAGTTGTGAAAAAACTATTGACCAAACAGGGCATCATGCAAACATTTTCGCTCACTTAAACTAATTGACTCACAGCATAAAGAAAAAAAGTATAAAGCAGTTTTATCAAAAAGCATATACGTTAGGAATTTTGAATGTATCTCTGAGTGTTATTACCCTAAAACTGATGTCTAAATGAGGAAATGGAAACTATGACATACTCAAGGAGATGATAATTGGGCAGACGTTCATCACATCGTATTGCCAATGGGATACCGAAAGAGGTGATGTGAATGGTGCATGAGCTACTATCTCGAAGTCATTTAGGAGTGAGGAAAACACAGGCTGAACCACAGAGACATTTTTACTGGCCTGGACTGCAACATGATTTAGTTGAAGTTTGCAACACGAATCATACATGTCAGGTAATTGGGAAAAACACAAGTGATAATAACACCTGCGCCTTTCTTAACTATTTCTGCATTTGAAGAACCTTTTACAAGAGTGTTAATTGATTGGCTAGGTCCCCGAACTCAAAGAAAAAGGTGGGCACCAGTGTTTGTTAACAATACTTGATGCATCGACGAGATTTCCAGAGGCCATCCAAAGATGCAGTATCATAACTAAAAGAATTGCAAAGGAATTGCTCTTTTTTAAAAAAATAGACACGGACTACCAATAGAGATAGAGTGAGGTCAAAGTTCAAACTTCACATCTAATTTATTCACGATGATATCTTCAGAATAAAGCAATTCAAATCGACTGCATATCATCCAAAATTGTAGGGAGCGCTAGAACATTAAAGACCATGTTGAGGGCTTATGTTCAGGATTATCCAGATGACAAGGGTAAGGGAATTCCATTTGCGCTTGTTGTGATCAGGGATGCACCAAATTAACAGCGCAAACTCAATCCATTTAAATCATTTTGGGGGCATTATTGAGAGGACCATTCAAAGTTTGTGAGAAGATTTGTAGCTCGGGTGCTCGTTGCTGTGGTTCTGTGCGCCGAGCTGGAAGTTTTTGTTGCAAACGTTTCGTCCCCTGTCTAGGTGACATCCTCAGTGCTTGGGAGCCTCCTGTGAAGCGCTTATGTGGTGTTGCCTCCGGCATTTATAGTGGCCTGTCCCTGCCGCTTCCGGTTGTCAGTTTCAGCTGTCCGCTGTAGTGGCCGGTATATTGGGTCCAGGTCTGTGTTTGTTGAGTGCCATGCTTCTAGGAATTCCCTGGCTGTTCTTTGTTTCGCTTGCCCTATAATGGCAGTGTTGTCCCAGTCAAATTCATGTTGCTTGTCGTCTGCGTGTGTGGCTACTAAGGATAGCTGGTCGTGGCGTTTCGTGGCTAGTTGATGTTCATGGATGC
>NC_057717.1:55778719-55782275 GCF_004010195.1 Chiloscyllium plagiosum
TTTCAGCTGTCCGCTGTCGTGGTTGGTATATTGGGTACCCAGCACTGATGATGTCGCCTAGCCAGGGGACGAAACGTTTGCAACAAAAACTTCCAGCTCGGCGAACAGAACCACAACAACGAGCACCCGAGCTACATATCTTCACACAAACTTTGAACTAACCAATCAGTTGCCAGATTATCCAACCTGTGGTGGACATTGATGACCATGTGATTTTTAGTGACTCATGGAAGGAACACTACAGCATCTATCAGACTTGGTCGATCGACTTCAGAAGGCAGGCTTGGTTTACACCGAGCGAAAAGTGAATTTGCCAAAGAAAAAGTCACCTTTCTTGGCCATGCTATTGGACGTAGATAAACGGTACCATGAGATTTAAAAGTGAACTTAATTGGGGAATTTATCTTGGGAGTAGTTACTGGGACTAAGTGGATTTTATCGAATGTTTGTGCCTCATTTTCGCGGTGTGACTGCCCCACACACTGAATTGTTAAATGAAGGCAAGAAGTGTCAGTGGACAGAGGACTGTCAGAAGGCATTTGACAGCAGTTGAAATACCCACGATGACACACAACTGATTATGCAAAACCATTCAAAGTGGATTTAAATGCGAATGATGTGGATATCGGTGCTGGACTCTTGCAGGAAGATAACAGGAAGGCAGAGTATTTCTCCAAGAAGTTGAATGTTCATTAGTAGAAATATTCAGCTGTTGAGAAAGAGACTGTGAACTTTGTGTTGGTACGACAAGATTTCAGTGTTTATTTTGCCAGCAACGTAATGGAGACAACCATTCACACTGATCATAACTCAATGAAGACTTTTTGAGAAATTTTAGGACAAAGATGCGAGACGGTTTAGCTGGAACCTCTTGTTACAGCCATTCAATTTGAAAATTGTGCACGTGGCAGGTCTTAAAAACATGATTGCCAATCCTTTGTTGATACTTGAGTTACAAATGGAGGCACTCAGTGATGGAAGTACCACACACTGAATCTGGATGTAGTTGTGCATGTTGGCATGTTTATAGTAAACGAATGTACATGCGCATTGTAGAGTACAAACTACTATTTTTGGAGTTTTTGAAAACTGAAGCCATCTTTGGATATTGAAGCTTCACTTTTATATTGGGGGTGTTGTCACACATTTGGTCTCTTTACCAGGTTATGTTGTCCTTGATTTTATTCCAGATAGGCTCTAAACAACCCAATGTTCCAATTTGTCTCAGTTTTGAATGCTTCATTGGGGTCCATTTTTTACCTAACAGGTAATGCTTCGGGAAGAAGGCTTTCAAGCCTTTTAAAAAAAGCTGGTGTAATCAAGGAGATGTGGCCAGCTCTCCAGCTGCACAGGTCAGTTCAGTTCGAGTTATAGTTGAGTCAGGTTCACTGTTGAAACTGGATGCACTCTCCCTCCTTCAGTCCTCTGACTTCGTAACCTGTAAGCTTTTTTGTGCAATTTTTACTCTTTGTGCTCAGGGGTTTGTTTATTGGGATTGGTGTAAGTAATTTGGATCCACATTATTAATTGGAGATTGCTTGTCAGTTTTGGATAGGATGAATCATTCAGTATAGTATTTTCAGCTCGTTCTGTTTCATTCCTTATTTTTGTAAATAAATTCCGTTTATTTAAAAGTCGGCAGTCGGACCAGCTAACTCACTCTGGGAATATGCACTATACATTTAACTTCAACAAATAGCAACATTATGGTCAGGGAAATGTGGTTAAGAATGTTTTGAGGGGTCGGGCATGGTCCATAACAACGTACAATAACCTTGATAATTAACAGTCATGAATTAATGAGTCAGTGACAGAATGAAGGTGAAAATGGCTCTGAGACAAAAAGGGCTGCGGCCAGTGACTGAGGAGACCTAAGTGGAGTACATTAATATCTCCCAGTCACGAGTATTCAGCCATCACTGTTTCTGACAAACGGAATGAAATGTAACACAGAGCAAGATAACAGATGACATTTGTTACATGGAATGCTGAACAACAACTGAATAGAACAGACAATTTTAAATGTGATGTGCAGAATTATATCATATATACAGACTGTTGAATCAGAGGTTATACAGGTGGTTCAGATTGTTTAGATCTGAACGGGATATTCAGAAATAAAAGCAGACACAGACAACAAAATATGTTGGGTTACTGTGAGTGACAGCAGAGTAACAATGAGGATACAGCTCATACCGAGCTGGTCCAAGAATGATGGGCTGCATGCAATCATCCTTGCTGAAACTATTCAGAGAAATGTAGTGAAAATGTTCAGAGACTGAGGAGACAAGTTTCGACATAAAAAGCGCAGACAATGTCATAATTAATAAACTATTCCTATTTGTCCCTCAAGTGTAGCTGTCTCTAAAAGGCCCTTTACAGAAAAAAAAAACTTTGATGAGATCTGCGCATTTATTTTCAGAACTTAAAGAAGAAGCATACTCCAGTGTAAGACATGTGTCACTGGCACAAGTGATGTGAACAGGAATGAAGCATATTGTCCAAACATAACCGGGGTCAACATCCAGACCAATAAAGAAAAAGCAAAATATTGGAGACAGTGGAAATCTGAAATACAAATGCAAAATGATGGACAAATGCAACAGGGATCTGGGCAGAGGCACATGGTTATGGTATCAAGTCTTAGATGAACCTATTCTGAACAAGTGATGTTGGACTCAAAAAGAGCTAATTCAATTTTTCTCTGCTCCGATACTACCTGAACTGCTGGGTTTCTATCCAGCAATGTCAATTGTTGCAATGGCAGGAGATAGAGAGTAATTGTGGGCAGTTGCTTTTTGGACTGGATGCTTGTGCCAAGCAGTGTTTCTCAGAGGTTGGTTCTGGGTTTTCATTGTCATTTATATAAATGATTCGTGTGAGAATATCGAAGGCATGGTTTGTAAGTTTGCGGATGACACCAAAATTGGTGACATAGTGGACAGTGAAGAAGGGTTTCTAAGAATACACAAAGATCTTGATGAAATGCGTCAATAGACTGACAAATAGCAGATAGAGTTGAAGATGGATGAATATGAGGGTCAGGCAATAATGTGTGTTTGCTGCTGTCTGATGCACGAGGAATGGGATGATTTTAATCCTCATCCCCTGGGTTCAAAACATCGATATCCTTCATGATATAAGAGAGGCCTTACCCTTTTGTTGTTAATGTAGTTGCACAGCGTTTTTGGTTTATCCTTAACCTTATCTGCCCATGCTATCTCATATCTCCTTCTTGCTTTCCTGTTTTGTCTCGAAATAATGCCATACACTCTTTATATTGACTAAGAGATTAAATTGAATAAAGTTGTCCATATCTAAAGTAAGGTTTTCTTTGATTCTTGAATAAAACCTCAGTAACTGTACTCATTGCTCCTTAATCTTACAGCATTACCCTTCACTCTAGCTGGAACATAGTGCCTCACAACTCCCGTCTTCAGACTGTTGAACGACTCCCACTTGTCAGACATCGTTTTACCTGCTAACAGTCGACTCCAATCAAAAGTGATAGCTCCTTGTCCCATGCCATTAACATTTATGGTGCTCCAATTAAATA
>NC_057717.1:55783403-55786986 GCF_004010195.1 Chiloscyllium plagiosum
TAATTCCAAGTGTCCAATAATTGATTGCTCTTCCATTTTCCTCAGAAAGACAATCCCCTTCTGTTGTTCTGTTAGCTGAAAATCATACGATAGAGGAATAGCCACCGGAGAATTTTGAACTACTTTCTTATCTTTCCCGACAGCCACACATCTATATGAATGATTTGCTGGATAACATTTTTTTAAAATCCTCCAGCCAACCTTTCTGTCCCTTATATGTGACCTTAATAATATTATGCCGAAAGCAGGACGTTTTTATGACACCTTATGTTAACTTTCATTATCTACAGACAATAATATTAAAATTGAAAAATCTCCACATATGCGTATCAAACATAGAAAAATTAATCAAAATCAAACATTTAGCTAATTAAATGAATTAAAATATTCCTGTTTAATAAACTCTGAGAAGAAAATACTCTTCTCCGGAGCTGAAAATATGTAGGATTTTTCGGAAGGTAGGTATAACTCCTTATTTTAAAAAAAGAAACTGGTTACTTTTACAAAACAAAAAAAAAGTTCATAGTGTAATAAAATAAAACATTTAAAACATAAATAGACCTTTTCCTTATTTAGAAAATCACCCTGAAAAAGGTATTTTTAAAAATATTCGCTTGAATGAAAATTGAGTTTCTTTTGATTTTTTGACTGGTTTTGAACGTAAATAAAACAAAATAGACGAAATAATGTTAAATTATTAAACTATAATATCAACTGCAAAAAAGACAACACTAAATATTTAACTGCCTGCAATCCCAGGAGCAGCTATAAGATCCATGCTGCTCCAAGAACATTTTTTGAATCTGTTTTTACAATATGACGAAAACTGGGCGTATGTTTTAATAAAGTGTTTCCAATCAAGATGGACTTGCTGATATGATTTGAACTCCTGCTGTGAGTCGATATGTAGAATTTGTTTGAATATCATCATAGAAACATAGAAACATAGAAAAAATACAGCGCAGTCCAGGCCCTTTGGCCCTCGATGTTGCGCCGATCCAAGCCCACCTAACCTTCACTAGCCCACTATCCTCCATATGCCTATCCAATGCCCGTTTAAATACCCATAAAGAGGCAAAGTCCACCACTGCTACTGGCAGGGCATTCCATGAACTCACGACTCGCTGAGTAAAGAATCTACCCCTAACATCTGTCCGACACCTACAACCCCTTAATTTAAAGCTATGCCCCCCCGTAATAGCTGACTCCATACGTGGAAAAAGGTTCTCATGGTCAACCCTATCTAAACCCCTAATCATCTTGTACACCTCTATCAAGTCACCCCTAATCCTTCATTTTTCTAATGAAAACAACCCCAAGTGCCTCAGCCTTTCCTCATACGATCTTCCTACCATGCCAGGCAACATCCTGTACAGCACGAAAACAGACCCTTTGGTCCAACTCGTCTCAAACTTACTCAGTTTCTTGGAGTTCACTGCACTCTAGAACATAGAAATATACAGCGCAGTACAGGCCCTTTGGCCCTCGATGTTGCGCTGATCCAAGCCCACCTAACCTACACTAGCCCACTTTCCTCCATATGCCTATCCAATGCCCGCTTAAATGCCCATAATGAGGGAGAGTCCACCACTGCTACTGGCAGGGCATTCCATGAACTCACGACTCGCTGAGTAAAGAACCTACCCCGAACATCTGTCCTATACCTACCCCCCTTAATTTAAAGCTATGCCCCCTTGTAATAGCTGACTCCATACGTTTGAACCTTTGCCATCAACTTCTACCCTCTGTCTTCTTCCAGCCAGCCAACTCCTAATCCAGACCTCCAACTCACCCTCAATGCCATACCTCCGTATTTTTTGCAGTAGCCTACCATGGGGAAACTTATCAAACGCCTTACTAAAGTCCATATACACCACATCTACTGCTTTCCCCTTGTCCACCTCCTTAGTCACCTTCTCAAAGAATTCAATTAGGTTTGTGAGGCACGACCTGCCCTTCACAAAACCATGCTGACTATCCTTGATCACATTATTCCTATCCAGGTGTTCATAAATCCTATCCCTTACAATTCTCTCTAAGACTTTGCCCACAACAGAATTCAGACTGACCGGCTTATAGTTACTAGGGTTATCCCTACTCCCCTTCTTGAACAAGGGATCCACATTTGTTATCGTCCAGTCTTCTGGCACTATTCCTGTTGACAACGAGGACATAAAATTCAAGGCCAATGGCTCTGCAATCTCCTCCCTTACTTCCCAGAGAACCTAGGATAAATGCCATCAGGCCCAGGGGACTTATCTATTTTCACCCTTTCCAGAATTTCCAACACCTCTTCCCTACATACCTCAAAGCCGTCCATGCTAATTAATTGTGACTCAGTATTCACATCGGCAACAATGTCCTTTTCCTGAGTGAATACTGATGAAAAGTATTCATTCAGGGTCTCTCAAATCTCTTCAGCCTCCACACTCAACTTCCCACTACTATCCTTGACTGGACCAATTCGTACCCTAGTCATTCTTTTATTCCTGATATACCTTTCGAAAGCCTTTGGGTTTTCCCTAATCTTACGAACTAAGGACTTTTCATGTCCCCTCCTTGCTGCTCTTAGCTCTCTCTTCAGATCCTTCCTGGCTACCTTATAACTCTCAATCGCCCCATTTGATCCTTCACGCCTCATCTTTACATAATCCCTCTTCCCCTTAACAAGGGATTCCAATTCCTTATTAAACCACGGCTCCCTCACACGACCCTTTCCACCCTGCCTGACAGATACACACGTATCAAGGACACTCAATAGTTGCTCCTTAAATCAAGCTCCACATATCAATTGCGCCCTTCCCTTGAAGCCTAATTTTCCAAGCCACGCATCCTAAGTCGTGCTTCACTCCAGCTCTTTCAAACTAAATTATGAATTTGTGTCTGTCGTAGACGGAAAGTTTATTCAGCTCTGCCTATTGCAGGAAAAGACGCAATGAAAATTATCCAGGACCACGTAGAACACAAATGGTGCAGTGAAAGCCACCAAAACCTAATTCAATACTAATTACGTACAAGTTAATTAATAAAACATACAGAGGCGCATAGTATAAAAGGAGAATTCAGCTCCATGTCCAAAATAAAATTTGTGGCTCCCTCGTAAAATAAAACCCAACTGCATCATGCTGCAAATTCAACAAAATAGGAAAAACAAGTTAATTGAATTCTCAATACTTTCCCTATGAACAACATCTGAAGAACTGGGTTAAATCAAGGCTTAGTTGTGAACTTCATAAACGATGATGAGGATGGGAGGGATGGAGTTTTTTTTGGGGAGAATGATAAATAATGTTGTGGATGACACAAAGATGAGCTGGTGGTTCACAGTGAGGAGGACGTGTGAGGGTGCAGGAGGGTATAAACCGGTTGTTCAGGTGGGCAGATCAATCACTGATGAAATTTAACACTGATAAATGTGATACCTTTCTGAAGTAACCAACAAGATTGTACTCAAACGGATGAAATGCCAGATTTCCTTGATTTCACTTTTAAGCAAAGAAGGTTGAGAGGTGCTCCTGATGGAGGTGTTTACCAGCATGAGGGGTCGAGACAGAGTGAACAGATAGCAGCTCTTCCCCTTACT
>NC_057717.1:55796270-55800310 GCF_004010195.1 Chiloscyllium plagiosum
CTTATCTCGATAAAGAATTCACCTCTGTGAGTAAAATTTACTCAAAAACAACAGGGGGAGAAGGAGAAGAAGTTATGATTTTGAGAGATCCAGGATCTAACCAGTTTCTAATAGTACAAAATTAGCAAAGTTGCAGTCTTTCTGAGCTGTTACCCAAAATTATCGTAATTTGTGGGATAGATGGACAGAAATTTAGCTTTCCTCTACATAAACTCAGGTTGGAGTGCTTACTCAAGTCTGTGGAAGTAACCGTGGGAGTGACTGACAGAGTGTCAATTCCAGGAATCCAGTTTGTTCTCGGCAATGATTTAGCAGGGTCCATGTTGGGAGCGACATCCTTGTTGTGGAGAAGCCCAATGAAGACCACGAAACTGAAGAGATAAAACAGAATTATTTTCCCAGACTGTCCAGAAACCAGATCCCACTATAATAAGTCACAGCATGAAGCACAAAGTAAAGACAAAGATGAAGGAGTTAAGGTTCAGTTAGCTGATACCCTGTTTGACGTAATGGTGCAGGGAAAACCATCACACTCACTGCGTCATTGTCACTCTGATCTCATCACGCTCTCTCTGTCACCGTTACCTTGACGTCCTCACACTCAGTCCATCACTGTTACCCTGACCCGTCACACACTTAGTCACCATCACACTTCACCCGTCAAAGTCACACTGATTCCCTCACACTCACTCCTTCGCCCTGACACACTCACACTCTTTCCGTCACCATCACCCTTCCCCATCACATTCACTCTATCACTGTCACGAATGACCCCCTACGATCATTTTGTCACTGTCACACCGGCGCCTTCACACTTACTCTGTCACCGTCACCCTGATCCCTCTCACTCCCTACGTCACTGTCATCCTGAAGCCCTCACGCTCTCTCCATCACCATCACCCTCACAAATCACTGTCACTCGATCACTGTCACCATGACCCCATCCAACTCACCTCGTAATCGTCACCCTGACCACCTCATACTCATTCTACCACCATCACCTTGTCACCCTCACACTTCGTCCTTCACCATCACCCCGACCCCCTAACTCATACTTCGGCACTATCACCCTTGCCCCTCAAACTCTCGCCATCACCATCACACTTACCGGTCACAGTCCCTTCGTCACTGTCATACCTGACACTCTGCAATCACTCCCTCAGTGTCACCCTGATGTTCTCAAACTCACTGTGTTATCGTCACCCTGACACTTTCAGATTTGCTTTGTCACCGTCACCCTGAACCCATCACACTTACTCCGTCACAGTCACACTTATTCCCTCTCACTCACTCCATCACCCTGATCACCTCACATTCACTCCGTTATGCCACTCTGACACAGTCCCACTCACTCCATCACTGTCACCGTGGTGCTCTCAAACGCACTGCTTTGTCGTCACCTTGACGTCCTCTTGTTTGCTTTTTCACTGTCATACTGAACCCCTCACTCTCCATCTGTCACTGTCACCCTAATACCCTCACTCACGTGCCAGTAATGTCACCCTGACGCCCACAGACTCACTCCATCACTTTCCCCTGAACAAACTCACCTTGTCACCGTCACGCAAACCCTTACACACTTACTTTATCACTGTCACGCAGACCCCTCACACATATTAAGTCACCATCACCCTGACGTCCTCACACTCACTCCATCACTATCACCCTGACCCCACACAAACACTTAGTCACCGTCACACTGAACCCATCACAGTCACTCTGCCACAGCCATGCTGATTACTTCACAATCACTCTGTCACCCTGACCTCCTCAAACACACTCCATCCCCATCTCCCTGACCCCTTTACATTGACTCCATCACCATCACACTGGCCCCCTTACAATCACTCCGTCACTGTCACCCTGACCTCCTCACACTCAATCACGCACTCAGTCTTGCACAGTCATACTTACACCCCAAACTCATTAAATCATCATCACTCTTGCCCCACCTCACACTCACCCCGCTCCTGTCACAGTCATTCCTCACATTCACTTAGTCCCCATCACACTGTATCCCTCACACTGTCTTCTTCATCGTCACCCATGACCGTCTCACAGTCACTCCATCACCCTCATTAAGACTCCTTCGCACTGACGGCCTCACCCTGAACACCTCATATTCCACTTCGTCACCCTGACCCCTTCATATTCGCTCCTTCTCTGTCACCCCGTCCGCTGACACTCGCTCCCTCTCTGTCACTCTGGTTCCCGGACAATAGCACTTTCACTGTCACCCTGACCCTCTCACACGCATTTTGTCACCCTGACACCTTCCCATTGTCAACCCTATCTCCTCACACTGGCTCTGAGTCTGTGACCCTGGTCCACTCACAATCACACTGTTATTGTCACCCTGACCCGTTCACACTCACTCCGTCGTCATCATCCCTATCACCTTACACTCGCTCTGTGTTTGTCACCCTAGTCCCCTCACACTGACAGGGTCACTGTCACTCTGACCCCCTCACATTCACTCCATCACTGTCAACCTGAATACCTAAGAATCACTCTGTCACTTTCACGCTGACTCCCTCACACTCACTCCATCAATGCCACCCTGACCTCCCACACACACTCAATCATCATCACACTGAATCCGCCTCACACTCCCCCATCACTGTCCAACCCCCTCACGCACCCTCCATCACCGTCATCTCGACCTCCTCATATGGGCTCCGTCACTGTCACCTTGAACCCCTCACACTCAATCCGTCACTGTCATCCTAAAAAATCATACTCACTCCATCAACATCATCCTGGCCCATTCACAACCAGTGTTTCACCGTCACACTGACCCTATCGCACTCACTCCATCACCGTCACCCTGACACCCCACAGACTCACTCTCTAACTTTTACCCTAAAACCGTCACACTCATTCTGTCACTGGTAGCCTGACACACTCAACCTTCCTCCGTCACCGTCTCTCTGACCCACTCACATTTGCTCGGTCACCATCACTCTAATCGTTGCCACTCACTCCATTAGTGTCACCGTGACCACCTCTCACTCGCTCTGATTCCGTCACTCTGACCACTCACACTCACTCCATCACCATCATCCCTGCCCCCTCACCATTCGACCACCGCCGTCACCCTGACTCCCTCACACTCACTCCATGGCTATCAGACTGACAGCATCACAGTCACTCCGTTACCGGCACACTGACCCCACACACCTTCACTCTGTCACCATCATGCTGCCCCCTCCTACTCTCTCCATCACCCTACCTCCTCCCATTCACTCTATCACCGTCACACTGACCCATCACAGTCACCCTGACAGACTACCACAAACTCCCCTACTGGACACTCCTCCACTGTAACGGTAAACCCCACACACATTTTCCCCACCATTACGGTCACTTCGCCGCACGATCCCCACCATCACACATACTCCCCCGCACACTTCGCAAACGTCAAGCTCAATCCCACAAAATCTTCCACCATCACACTCACTCCCCTGCACATTTACCAACTGTCACACTTACCCGCCCACACACCAAGACTCCCGTCAATGTCTCTGCACCACATAATCTCCAACCGTCATGCACACTCCCCTACAAAAACAGGCTTACTCCACCACACACTACCCCACCAAGCTCACTGTCCCCACACTGCCCCACAGTCAGGCTGACTTTCCTACTCACCAGCCCTATCATCACTCTCTCTCCACCGCACACTCGTCCATAGTCACGTGCACACACCTGCACATTCTGGACCATCAAACTAATATCCCCACACACTTCCCACAGTCAGACTCACTGCCCTGCATACACCTCACTGTAACACTCACTCCACTGCACATTCCCCACCACCAGATGCACTGCCGTGCACACTCCCCCACCATCACGTTCATTCACCTGCACACACCCCACTGTCACGCTCACTCCCCAACTCATGACCCCACCGCCACACTCACTGCCCTGCGCACACCGCACTAACACGCTGACACTCCTATACACACCTCACTGACATGCTCACGACTCACTCATTACCCGATCATCGCATTCACCATGCCCCACACTCCCTCAACATC
>NC_057717.1:55801218-55805552 GCF_004010195.1 Chiloscyllium plagiosum
CCTTGAAATCTTCCCCATGGTTACTCTGTCTCCCTGCTCAGTCTGCCATCGTAACACTCAAAGCCCCACCGTCACGCACACTCCCACACACACTCCTTCACCATCACGCTCACTTCCCCATACATGTAACACATAACCACTCTCATTCCTCCTCACAAACCCTTGCCGTCAATTTCACTTCCCAGCACACTCTCCCAAATCATTCTCAAACAGCGCACACTCTCCCACCGTATGCTCACTGACAAGAACACTATTCTAATATCTTCCTCACTCCCCATGCACTCCTCCACCATTATGCTCAATCCCCTCAGACTATCCCATCATCACAGTTACACCCCACACACCAATCCTTTCATTGCTCTCACAAGATCACAAACTACCACTATGTCACGCTCATTCCCACGCACATCAATCCTACCATCACTATCACCCCTCCGTGCATATACCCGTCGTAAATTGCACTCCCCCATGCACTTAGCCACTATCACGCTGACTCCCCGACACACCAACACTAGCTATCATGCTCACTCCCACACACACTGCCCCATCATCACGCTCACTCCCACACACAGCAATCACACCAGCACTCCCCATCCTCCGCGCACACTCCCACTATCAATTACACTCCTCAACGCACTCCCCAAACGTCACTCTCACTCCCCAGCACACTCTCTCACAGTCATTCTCAAACCATACACAATCCACCACCATCACACTCGCTCCCATGCATACTCCCCAACCGTCACGCTCACTTCGTCGCAATCACCCCCACCGTCACGCTCATTCCCCTGCACACTCTTCCACAATCACATGGATCACCCACCCATCATCCCACCAACAGCCCTGCATGCCCCCCACTGTCGCGCTCACACTCCTGCACACTGCCCCATGTCACGTTCATTCCCCCGTATACTGTCCCACTGGCACACTCACACCCACAAACGCTCCCCTACCACAATGATCACAACCACAGAAACTCCCCGACCGTCATACACACTGCCAACATAATCCCTCACCGTCACATTCACTGCCACACACGAATCCCACTTTTCTATCACTCCTCCCCCACACACTCACCGTCACTTACACTCCCCTACACACTCGCCCACCGTCCTGCTCTCTTCATGACACACCAACCCCAGCTTCACGCTCCCTGCCACATACACTCTGCCACCATCACACTCACTCCCCACACACCAATCCCACACAATGCTCACTCCTCCAAGCACACCCCTGTCATCAATTACACCCTCAACGCACCCCCTAAATGTCACTCTCACTCCGCAGCACACTCTTCCACTGTTACTGTCCATCACCGTCACGTTCACTCCCACACCGCCACCCTCCATCTATTGCATTCACCCCCACCATCACTGTAACTCCACTCCATACACGCCCACAGTCACATGCACACCCACGCACACCTCCCCACCATCACCCCAGCAGCCCAGCATGATTCCCAACGCCACATTTACTGACCTGCACACATCCTACTGTCACACTCACACTCCTGCCCACTGCCCCATGTCACGTTCATACCCCACATTCTGTCCCACTGGTATGCTCACACGCCCACACGTTCCCGCAACATCACACTCACATCTCCACCAACCCCTTGACCGTCACACACACTGCCACACATGATCCACCACCGTCATGCTCACAACCCCACTCACCAACCAAACTATCATGCTCACTCACACACTCACCGACACTTTTGTCTCTTTCACACGTGCACACACTCTCCCACTCTGACACTCACTGCCCCAAACATCAACACACCTTTACGCTCACTGCCCACAATGAGCACACCGTCACAATCACGCCCCCACACACCAACCCCACTGCCACTCTCACTCCTATGCGCACACCCCCTCTGTCACTTTCACTCCCCCAGTACTCCACCGTCATTGTCACTCGCCGTACACTCCACCGGTCACTCTCATTTCCCAGCACACTGTCCCACCATCATTTTCAATTCCTGCAACGCCCACCATCGTCATGCTCACAACCGCGCATATTCTCCCACCATCAAGCTTACTCCCCTTCATGCGCAACCACGGCCACACTCACTCGCTCATGCAATTACACACCATCACGCTCACTCTCTCGCACACTCTCCCAACATCATACTAACGGCCGTGCACAGTGCATACCATCACACACACACTGCCCTGCACACACATGCGTCGTGCTAAGTCACCTACTCGTTATCCCACCATCACATTCATTACCGCGCACACTACCCCACCATAACGCTCAATCCCCCTTCTCTCCTACAATCACGCTTACTTCTACACCCAGTACCCAACTGTCACTCTCACTCTACCGATCTCTCCGCCACCATCACTCTCACTTTCCGGATACTGTCAACCTGTAACACTCACTCCCCCACACTCCCCTACCATCATGCTCGCTCGCCTGTGCATCATTCCAAAATCAAACGCAATGCCTTCCGCTCTCCCCCACTGACACAATGACTCCGCCAAACCGTCCCACACCCTCACTTACATTCCCTGACACATCCATCACGCTCACTCCACTGAATACTCCCCCACCGTTATGCTCTCTCCCATACAGAGTATCCCTTCATCACACTCACTCCCAAACACAATCCCCACCAAAACTCTTGCACCCACGTACACACCCCTCCTGTCACACTCTCTCCTCCAGAAAATCCACCAATGCCTCGCTCACTCCACCACCATCAGGCTCATTCCCCAACACAAACTCACCATAATACTCACTCCCTCACACACTCGCCCAGAACCACACTGACTCCACCACACACACACCCAACCTAATGCTTACTGTGCCGTACACTCCACCAACATGACTCTCACTCCTCTGCATACTCACCTACTCTCATACTCACGACCTGTCACAATCATTCCACCACACATTCCTCCACCATCACCCTCATTCCCCTGCACAAGACCCCACTGTTACACTGACTCCCCATACTCACACCCACGATCACACTGACTGCCCTGCGAACATCCCTCTATCTCGGAAACTTTCACACTGTCCCCTACACTCCTGTTCACTCACTCGCACAACACAACACTGTCACACTAAATGCCCAATACGCTCCCCATCATCACACTCACTACCCCGCCATGACTGTCAGTCCCTCCCATACACCCCATCTTAAAAATCCTTCTCACACATACTTTCTCACCCACTATCACTCCACCACACTATACCCCAGCATCATGCTCACAACCCCAAACATTCCCCCACCAACTCTCAACCCCCGCACAATCCCCCACCATTACGTTCACTACCCGATAAACCACCCCACCGTCACTATCACTCCCACACAAAACTCCCCACTTCACACTCATGGCCCCTTACACTAACTAACCCTCCCACGAACTCCTTCACTTTTAAGGTCACACCATGGACACGCCCCCACCATCACTCTGAGTTCCCCACACACTCCCCCGTGACGCAGTTACGTATCCAACACACTCATCCATCGTCACTCGCGTTCGCAGCGCAATCCTCCACCATCACTCTCACTCTGCTGCTCAGTCCCCCAATGTCACACTCACTCCTCCACACTCTGCACGATCGTGAATTTCACTCCCTTGACAATCCCCCCACACTCCCATCACAGTCTCCCTCTGTCAGTCTTATGCCCACACATACTCCCCTGCTGTCACGCTCACTCCCCCACACATTCCATACCGTCACACTTAATCCATTGAACACTACTCCAAATTCACACTCACTCTTGCGCTAACCCCTCCACTGTCATGTCATCACACATACCCGCGCCATCATGCACACTCCTCTGCATGCTCAGTCCCTCGCACACTCGGCTTACGTCTTCCTCACGCCCCCACAAAGGCCACCACTGTCAATGTCACTCCTTCGCATACTCCACCACTGTCACACACACTCCCACACACACTCTGCCACCATCATGGGCACTGAATGCAGCACACGCCCACGATCACTCTCACTCACCTGCACACTCCCACACCCTTTTGCTCAATGTCCCAGACACTCCCCTACCAGATTTCACTCCCCTTCCCACTCCGCAATGCCATGCTCACGCTCCCACAGCCTCCCCCACTGACATGCTTGAAACTCCATACACAGTCTCCCAGTTGCACACTCACTACCGAGCAAACTCCTCCACCGTCACTCCCACACTCCCACGTCAACCCCCACCGTCACTATCAGTCACCGACACTGTCTCCACCGTCATGCTCACTCAGCCACACACTCCTCCTGCCACACAATCACACGCCCTGTACACTCAACCCCCGTCACTCTCGCCCTCCCAATACACCCCCGACTATCGCACTTACTCCCTCACACAC
>NC_057717.1:55808793-55821472 GCF_004010195.1 Chiloscyllium plagiosum
CTTTTTATTACTTTTACCAAAGTGAATCACCTCACACTTAGCTACATTGCATTCCATTTGCCACCTTTCTGCCCAGCTCTGCAGCTTTTCTATATCCTGCTGTAACCTGCCACATCCTTCCTCACTGTCAACAACTTCTCCGACTTTCGTATCATCCGCAAACTTTCTCACCCAACCTTCTAACCCCTCTTCCAGGTCATTTATAAAAATGACAAACAGCAATGGTCCCAAAACAGATCCTTGCGGAACACCGCTAGTGACGGGACTCCAAGATGAACCTTTGCCATCAACTAATACCCTCTGTCTACTTCCAGCCAGCCAACTCCTAATCCAAACCTCCAACTCACTCGTTGCTCCTTGAACAACCTCCACATATCAATTGCATCCTTGCCTTGAGGCCTACTTTACCAAGCCACGCATCCTAAGTCGTGCCTCATCGCATCATAATTTCCCTGCCCCCAGCTATATCGCTTGCCCTGCAGTGCACACTTATCCCTCTCCATCACTCGAGTAAAAGTCGCTGAATTGTGATCACTGTCCCCAAAGTGGTCACCTACCTCTAATTTTAACACCTGGCCTGGTTCGTTACCCAGAACCAAATCCAGTATGGCCTCACCTCTTGTTGGCCTGTCTACATATTGTGTCATGAAACCCTCCTGCACACGCTGGACAAACACAGACCCATCTAACGAACTCGAGCTATAGCTTTCCCAGTCAATATCAGGAGAGTTAAAGTCCCCCATAACAGTCCCCACCCTATGACTTTCACTCTTTTCCCGAATCATCCTCGCAATCCTTTCTTCTACGTCTCTAAGACTATTAGGAGGCATGTAGAAAACTCCTAACAGGGTGATCTCATCTTTCCTATTCCTAACCTCAGCCCAAACTACCTCGGATGGCGAGTCTCCATCCATCGTCCTTTCCACCGCTGTAATACTATCTTTGACAAGCAATGCCACACCTCCCCCTCTTTTACCCCCACCTCTGACCCTATTAAAACATTTAAATTCTGGAACCTGCAACAGCCAATCCTGTCCCTGTTTTACCCATGTCTCCGTAACAGCCACAAAATCGAAATCCCAGGTACCAACCCACGCTGCAAGTTCACTCCTGCACCATCACACTCACTCCGCCGCAACTCGCCCACTTTCATGCTTATTTCATCACCGTAAGATTCACTCAACCGCACACACCTTGATCATAAAGCTCACTCTTCCCTTACTGTCATTTTCAATTCCTCACACACACTCGCCATCAAACTCACAACACTGCACATTGCCCACAAATCCTCCACCAAACTCTGACTCCTTCATCCACTACCACACCATCTTGCTCACTATCTCACTCAGTCCCCTCCCATCACACTCACTCCCACGGTCATATCCACACAATCACGCTCGCTCCTTCAGACACTACACCACTTTCACACTCAGTCCCCTAATCACTCCTCCACCATGATGCTCAATCTCCTGCACACTAACACACCCTCAGGCTCACTCAACCAGATTCTCCCATCATCACGCTAACTTCACCGCCCACACTCCAATCATCACGCTCACTCCCCTGCAGACGACACCACCGTCACTTGCACTCACCTGCACACTACCCCAGTGTCACAGTTACTCACAGACGCGCCCACCATCATGTCCACTATCCCACGCACTCCTGACCATAAAGCTCACATCCCCACACACTCCCTGTCACCCAATCTCACACTCACTACTACAAACACTCCCCCACCGTCACATTCACTCCCCCACACAATTCCCTACTTTCACACTCATTCCCCGCACACTACCCACTGTCATACTCACTCCCATGCACTCTGCCCCCCATCGTGCTTACTCCCCCGCACATCACACTTATGTCATACTCACTCTCCCACACACCCTCCAAATTCATGTTCACTTCACCGAATAACCACCACCGTCATGCTCATTTCCCTGCACACTCGCCCACCATCACGATCACTCTACCACAAACACCTCCGCCATCACTCTCACTTCCCCACACAATCCCGCACAGTCACTCTCACTCTTCCACCACTACCAAACCGTCATTCTCACTCTCCCGCACACTCCCACATAATCACTCTCACTCTCCCCACACTCACACACCATCACTCTCACCCCGCCACACACTCCCGCACCACCTTGCTCACTCCGCTGCACGCTCCCATACCTTTATGCGCATGCTGCCACTCACTCCCCCGCTGTCATGCCCATTCTGCTGCACACTCCCCCACAGTGACAATCCCTCCCAATACACAGTAACTTCTCTGACATCATCATGCTCAGTTCTCTGCACACTCCCCCACCACTATGCTAACTCTGCTGCACACTCCCCCACTGTCGCACACACGCCCACACACAAGACTGCGATTACACACATGCTCCTGCACACTCCTCCGCTGTCATGATCACACCCCCGCTCACTGCCCTACTGTCAGGATCACTCCCCAGACACTCGTCCACCATCGTGCTCAATTTCCTGCACACTAACGTTCCCTCACGCTCACTCATCGCACATTCCCCCATGACCACGCTCACTTTCCCGCACACTCCCCCATTATCACGCGCACTCCCCTGCTCAACTATCCAAAGATACACTCACAGCCCCACACACTGCCCTACAATCACGCTCACTCCGCCAGACACTCGCCCACTATCACTCTCACTCTCATGAATACACGCCCCATCATCACACTCACTCCTATGCACAATCCCTCACTACCACGATCACTCTCTCTTACATTCCCTATTCTCATCCTCACTGCCCAGCACACTAGGCCACTGACATGTTCACTACCCCGTATGCTTCCCCTCTCTCACTCTCACTTTTGAAACTCACCAAAGTCACTGTAATGATGTGCCCACTCCCCCATCGTGATGATTCCTCTCCAGCAACACTGATTAATTGTCACGCTCACTCGCCAACATACAACCCTACTGTCACACGGACTCGCCCGCACGCACCTCCGTCGTCACGCTCACTGCCCTAAACACTGCATCATCATCATGCTCACTCCCCCAAACCCCACCCTAACTTACTCCCCACACACTCCGCGACCCACTGCCCCACCATCGTGGTCCCTGCACAACATACGCCTCAATAGTTGCACGTACTACCGCACAATCACACTCCACCAGCGTGACACTCCCTGCACTCACGCCACCGTCACAGTCACAGGCCGACAAAACTACCGCACCATCACAGTCACTCTCCCACACCCACCCCACCATCACAATCATTTCGCTACACCTATTACACTGTTTCACCCACTGCCGTACACATTTCCACACCATCATGCTCACTCCCACACACGCTTACCAGCGTTTCACTCACTACACCGCACACTCCTCCACTGTCATGACCACTCCTCCACCCACCACCCCACTATCACATTCATTCCCTCGCACACATCACCCCATCACACTCACTCCTCCGGACACACCTTCCCCCGTCGCACTGACTACCTGTTCACTCCCTCACCATCACGGTTACCTCTCTGCATACTCTTCCACGGTCATGCTAACTCCATCCCTCACGCTCTGATATTAGTCTCACTCCACCACGCACTCCCTCACCATCCAGCTCACTCTCCACAAACACTCCCACTGTCACACTCATTCCCCAACACTCTCACCCACCGTCATGCACAGTGCCATGCACACACCCACCGTCGTGCTCACTCTCCTGCACTCACGCCAGCGTCATTGTCCCTCCCCACACATTTCCCCACCAGCACACGTGCTCCCCTGCAAAACTCTCCCACTCTCATGCTCACGCGGCCACAGACATCGCCAGTGTCGTGCCCACTCTTCCACACACACAACACCGACATGCTCACTCCCCCTCACACACACCCACCATTGAAGTCATCCCCCGCACAATCGCTCAATGTCACACTCACTCCCCCGCACACTGCCCCACTCTAACACTGACTTGCACAGATTCTCTCGCACCATCGTTTTCATTGCACCACACACTCCACTACCATCATGCTCAATCCCACACACACATCCCCACTGTCACACTGACCCCCCTCACACTCCACAATATCATAATCACTCCACACCCTCGCCCACGGTCACTCTCACTCCACCAGACACATCTCCATCATCGCACTGACTCCCCCGCAATCTCCCCTACCGTCACTCTCACAACCGTGCACAATCTCCCACTATTCAGCTCACTGCTCGCACAATTCCCCACTTTGACACCTACTCTCTGCAGACTCAAAACCTACTACGTTTCCCAAACTGCACCCACCTACCGTCGTGTTCACTCACCTGCACATCCTGGACCTTCAATCTCACTCACCCACGGGTTTCCCCACCGGCACAGTCACTCCCCTGCAAAAGTCCGTCTCGTAGTCACGCTCGCACAGACTCTGTAACCATCACGCAGTCTCCCCCACACCCCATCGAACGCATTCCCCTGCACACTCACCCACTCTCACACTCTTTTTCTCACACACTCGCACAATGTCACTTTCACTCCCCCACACTCTCCTCCACTCTGATGCGCACTTATGTGCATAATCCCCCACTGTTCAGCTCAGTCCCCGCAAACCAACACACCGTCATGAACTCTCCCCCACATACTTACCCACTGTCACACTCAGTCACCTACACAAAATTCAACTCACTCCATCAGACCCCTGCACACTTCCCCACCTGCACAATAAAACCACCATCATGTTCACTCCCCTGAACTGCACCCCACTGTCACACGCACTTTGCCCCCACAATCTTCCAGAGTCATGCTCACTCCACTGCACATGAACTGCACAATCACACACACTGCCTCACCTACTCCCCCACCATCACACTCATTCGCCTGCACACTCCACCACAGTCACTCTTCCTCCCCATAGACTCCCCCACGTCACGGTCATTCCTCCACACAATCCAATACAGTCAATCTTAATTCCCCCGACTTGTCCCCACCATCACTCTCACTGCCCGCATACTCACCCTACCTATTACTCACTCCCTCTCACACACGACCACTATCACACTCACTTCCCCACACGCACTTCCACCGTAACACTCACTGTGCTGCACGATTTCCGATTATCATGCGCACTCTGCCACATACTCTCCGAGCATCATGCTACTCCGCTACACGACCCCACTGTCACACTCAGTCACCCACGCACTCCTCACCTGTCGCACTCACTCTCCCACATACTCCCGCACTGTCACACCAACTTACCCACACACACCTAACTCCCACACTCACTCCCTGCACTCTCGCTCACTGTCACAAAAACACTCTTGTACAACTCCCACCATCACGCTCACTCCACGCACAAAAACCCAGTGTTGCACTCACTGTCCTGCACACACACCAACTGTCATGCTCACACCACCACACACCATTCCACCATCATGCTCATTCCACCACACATTTCCCATTGTCACTTTCACACCACAATGCTTACTTCCCGCACGCACCATACCATTGCCACACTCGCAGCCCTGCACACTCTCCCACTGTCACACTCAATGCGCTGCAGAAAGCCCCACCATCTTGCTGACACCACTGCACACTCCTCTACCATCATGCTTGCTCTCCCACACACTTCACCGCCATAACACAACTCCCTGTACACTCACAGAACGTCATCCGCCCTCCTATACTCACACCCCCACTGTCGTGTTCACTCTCCCACAGAGCGTCACAACCGTCACTCTCACTCCGCTGCACAGACGCCCACGTCACTCTCGCTCCAACGCAAAATCCATTGCAGTCACTCCCAATGCTCCAGACTTTTCCCCAGCATTACACTCATTCCCCCACACTCTTCCCCTCCTAAAGTTCACTCTATTGCACACCCACCCACTGTAACACGAACTCTCCTGCATACTCTCCACCCCATCACTCTCGTTCACCCATATCCTCCACCATAGCATGGTCACCCCTCTACACAATCCACTGCTGTCACTCTCAATACATCGACTTGTCCCTATAATCACTCTCACTCCCCCGCACATTTGCCCACTCTAACGCTCACTCCCTCACACACTTGACAACCATCACACTCATACCCACACTCCCCACCCTCATGCTCACGCTGCCACATATTTTCCCACAGTCATGCTCGCACCTCTGCACACTCCGTTCCGTTACGCTCATTACCCATCACACTTGGCCACTGTCATGCTAACTCCCCCGCACTCTCCCCCATGGTCATTCTCTCTGCCCTGCACAATGCTCCACTGTTACACTCCTCTCATTGAGCACTCCTCCACCATCATGCTCAGTGCCCCACACATGCGTCCAGTGTTACACTCATTCTCCCACACACCTGACCACCATCTCGCTCACTTCCCCACACGCTCCACGATTGTCATACTCACCTCCCTACACACACCCCCACAGTCACATATGCTCCTCTGCATTCTCCCTTACCCTTCATGCTCAGTGCCCCGCACTCTGACCCACCTTCACACTCACTACCCCAGCATCACCCACCGTCACACTCACAGCCCTCACAATCTGCCACCGTCACACTGACTCTAAAGCACACTCCCCCACCAGCACACTCACTACCCCACGCACTCCTCAACCGTCACACTTACTCCCCTGCACAATGCCCCACCGTAATGCACACTACCCCGTGCACTTTCCCATCATCACACAGTCTCACGCACGGTCCCACACTGCCAAGCTAATCGCCCACACAGTCCCCCCGTCACCCTCACCCTCCCGCACAGTCCTCCACCAACACACTTACTTCCGGGCACACTCCACTACCATCAAACATATTCCCATCACATTCCCCCACCGTCACACTTACTCCCCGACACACCACCCCAGCATCACATATATTCCCATCACATTCCACAACCGTTACACTTACTCGGGGTGCACTCACCAACCGTCATGCTCACTCCGCCGCACCCACCCCCACCGTCATGCTCATTCTGCTGCACACTCCCCCACCATCATACTCGAGGACAGAGGCACGTAAACCCAACTCTGAGTTCAGAACCCAGAGTCATCCCCTTCCCTGAGGATCAGGACTTGGGGCTGAGTATGTCTGTCTCCAGCTCAACGCCTTCAACAAAAAACAGACAACAATACCGTTCACTCTGCTGTGCTGCACATTTTAATGAACACTTTGTTGTTTGCAAATTGAAGTGACGGATACCGTCAGTGAGAACCTGCTTTTTCTCACTGGACCCTAAGTTGAGAGAAATATTGATATGTTGTCCTTTAACCAGCTGCGGATTGAGGTTGGACAAACCAGCGGTACGCTCGGTTCTGTTACCATATCGACAGCTGGCTCCATCGCTGAAACATTGATCTCAAACAAGTCAATACTGGATGGATTGATCGATTCATTGATGAATTTGGCAAAGGGCTATTTCAGCACATTCTTTTTGCTGTCTGAATCTAGTCTGAGTCACGGCATAAATTGGAGTGTTTGTGCAACAACTGAGGAGATGCAGCATGAAGCCCAATTCCTGCACAAAGTTATGGAGAAGCATAGGGGTATCCCAAGTCCACCACATCTGGTACGATATAGAATACACCATTAATGTTGAACATAACAGGATGTAATTGGCTGAGATCACAAACAGTAAAACGATGGCTTGTTTTGGGTTTTTTCATTTCCGTGTAAGACTGAGCGTCCCCATTGCTGTGAGCCCGGACCCTCCTGCGGGCTCTGCTGGTCAACTAGAATGTATCTGACGGTGGAAACATTGAGCAGCAGAATCAGGAGAAATGGGAGAGCCGGTGTTAGAATGTTGTGGTGGATCTCGATTATGACCCAGACACCGAAGAAATCAAGACCTCCTGTTCCATAACAAAACCAGGGTGCGTTTCCCAGCCAATACCAAGCTATGAGCACAAAATACCAAAAAATGTTATTTAAACAGCTCAGCACAGTCACTGCTCCCAGACCCCCCACCGCCGTTTTCACACTGCAATATATGCTTTTCAGCTTCTGACAACAAACGGCCACAAATCGATCAAAGATGAAAGCGACGGTGAGCCAGACAGAATAGTCAGTGGCTGCATAAAGCAGGATGGCATGGATATTACACACGGGGATATCCATCGGGAAATAAAACTCTTCCAAATAAATAATGGGGATTTCTCTGAGTGTCAGATCGAGGATAATTACCAATAGATCTGCTACAGCCATGACCCACAGGTAACGTCTGGCACACAACGACAATCCACAATCATTATAAATCAGGACGTAGATCGTCACTACGTTAACTGTGAGGAAGTAAACCAAACATATTATACATCAGCCTGGAGGGAAAATAGCCAGTTTGATTGAGGACAGGGTGTGATTTTCAAATGTGTCACTGCATTTAGAGATTTATTAAAATAATTGGAAATGGAATAGCAAATGGGAAGGTCTGAATTACTGTCACAAATGTGTCATAAAACTCTTCCTCCCCAAACACACAGATACACACCCATAAGAACAGATGGATTCTACAGCATTCCCACACACTTCATCGCTCAAAAGCAGACACTGGTCACTTCTTCCCAGTTCTAATACGGAGGGTGAAAATGTTGCTGTCCTTACGGATTCTCTCCCAGTTCCTTGAAGACAACCCCGAGGTTGGAAATTTCTGTCTTTTAGACTAAATTGTGGCTAATCCTGTGTCATGAAGAATTGGAAACGCAGGGAAAACGTTTAACTGCCTGATGGAACTTTGGACAGTATCTCCTTGCCCCTGCAACGAGATCACTTCCCTCGGGTTCTTATCTTTTGTTCAATTCACTGACGTCCCGCCCTTCACAAATAATTTCAGGGATAGGCTGTTCCAGGGAATGTCAGTTATTGAATCTCTGGTACAGAAAGCACCGAGGCATGTCAGTTGCAGAATGCTGAGTGCAGAATGTTCCAGTGAATGTCAGCTATGGAATGTCATATGCAGAATGTTCCAGGGAATATCTGTTATAAAATGTTGTAACATAATGTTCCAGGGAATGTCAGTTTTAGAATATCAGGTCCAAAATCTTCCAGAAAATATCGCTTACAGAATGTTGGGAACAGAATATTCCGAGAAATCTTCTACAGTTCAAATGGCACCCCTCATCACCTTTTCGTCCATCACATCGACGTCTGTATTGGCGCCACGCTGTGCTCACTTGAGGCGGTTGAACAGATCATCAACGTCACCAACACATTCCACTCCGACCTCAGGCTCGCTTGGACCATCTCGGACATTTCCCTCCCCTTTCTGGACCATCTCATATACTTCCCTTCACTTGCTTGACCATCTCAGATACCACCCTCCCCTTCCAGGCCAATATAGGACATCTCCCTCCCTTTCCGGGACTGATGCTGACACCTCCTCCCCTTTTCAGACCATGGCAGATACCTCCCTCCCCTTCCCAGATGATCTCAGATGCTTACTTTCCCGGCCTGAACTATCTTGGAAAGCTCCTCCCATACGGGAACATCTTGGACACATCCCTTTCCTTCCTGGACCACCTCAGATACCTCCTCGCCTTCTCAGACCATCTAAACCAACTACCTTTCCTACGCAGAACATCTCAGCCATTTACCTTCCCATCCTGGGCCATCTTGGGCACCTCGCTCCCCTTCCTGGGCAATCTTGGACATTTCCCCTACTTTCAGGACCATTGCTGACATCTCCCACCCCTTCCCGGATAATCGTAGACTCATCCCTCACCTTTCTGGATCATCTCAGCAGCTCCCCCCTCTTCTTGGACCATTGTGGACACCTCCCTCACCTTCTCGTACCATCTTGGACACTTGCCTCCCCTTCCCAGACTATCTCGGACACCTCCCTCCCCTTCCTGGACCATCTCCAACAGCTCGCACCGTCCCCTGCACCATCTCGGTCACATCTCTCCCCTTACTGGACCATGTTGGATACTTCATTCCCCTTCCCAGGCCATCTCAGGAACCTCCCCCCTTTCTGAACAATTGCAGTTGCCTCCCTCCCATTCACAAACTATCTCAGGCATCTCCTTCACTTCCTGGATCATTGCAGACACCTTCTTCCCTAACCATAAATCTCAGACTCCTCCCTCCCTTTCTCAGACCATCCCTGTCAGCTCCGTTCTCTTCCTGGTGCATCTCGGACAGCTTCATCCATTTCCAGGACAAACTCAGACACCTCCGTACCATTCCTGGGGCATCTCTGACAACTCCTTCACTTGCAGGACCACGTTAGGCACATCTCTCCACTTCCGAGGCTACCTCAGAAACATCTACCCCTTCCTGGAACATTTTAGATACCTCCATCCCCTTCCTGGTCCATCTGGGACACCTTGTCCACCTCCTGTATTATCGCGGACACCTATCCTCCCCTTCCTGAACAATGTTAGACTCCTCCATACCCTTCGCCGACCAACCCAGACACCACCTTCACCTTCCTAGAGCACCTCCAATACACCCCTCCCCTTTCAGGACCATATTAGTTATATTACCACCCACCCCCGCTTCCCAGACCATCTCGCACACCTTCTGCACTTTCACGGACAATCTCAGACACCGCCCTTCCCTTTCTAGAACATTTTGTACTCCTCCATTCTCTTCCTGGACAATCTCAGATACCACCCTCGCCTTCCTGGACCATCTGTGACGCCTCCCCCCCCTTCCAGGAACATGTCTGACATCTCCGTTCTCTTCCTGGAGCATCCCTGACACCTTCCTCTCCTTTAACCATTTCGGAAACGTCCTTCCCGTTTCTGGTCTTCTCCGTCTCCATTTCCCGAGACCACTGAACACGGAAACCACTTTCAAACCCACCGACCTCCACAGCTACTTCTTCCTACCTTGCCTCCTACAGAAGCGCCCTCCTTTATACCCAATTCCCATACCTCTGCTGCATCTGTTCCCAGGATGACCAATTCCACCGCAGAAAGACCCAGATGGCCTCCTTCTTCGAACACTGTAATGTTTATTCCCACTTGGCCCGCGATGGCCTCGACCACATCTCCTCCACTTCCCGTACCTTTGCCCTCGATCCCCACCCTTCCAGCAACAACAAGACCAAAGTCCCCTGGTCCACACCTTGCTCCCCACGAACCTCCATATATGTTGCACCTTCGACTGCCACTTCCATTACCAACAAATAGAATCCACGAAAAGGGATTTCACTCCCCTCCCCTATCAGCGTTCCAGAGAGACCATTCCCTCCATGACTTCCGCCACGCCACCCCATCAGCACTCCCTACACTACCTGCACCTTCCCTTGCACTTTCGGCTCACCTCCGTCCAAGGACCCAAAAGGACCTTCCACACCCGATAGAAATTTACTGGCACCTCCACACACATCACCCATTCTATCTGTTGCACTCGATGTGATCTCCTCTTCTTCAGGGACACCGGAAACCAGGTTATGGATCGTTTCAGTGAAAATGTCTGAGACACCCGCACGAAAAAATCCCACAGCCCAATGTTTGTACACTTTACCTCTCCCCCACACGCCGCAAACGACATGCAGGTCCTGGGACTACACCATCGCCAAACCCGAATCATCCGCCGCCTGGAGGAACACCGCATCATCTTCCGCCATGGAACGCTGCAACTACAAGGGGTCAATGTGGATTTCACCAGTTTTCTCAATTCCCTTCCCCCCACATTATGCCAAGTGCTCCAGCTCCAGCCCCCTCTCATTTATCTATCACCCTCCCAGCTCACAAGGCCTGTTTAGAATCTCCCACCAATTGTGGCTGGAGGTACTCACAATCGCCTGCATGCCTGTGTATATTCTCAGATCCCTGGCAGTGGTGCCATCTTTAAATGGCCGATGGCACATGGTTGAGCTTTCTCAGTTCAGAGCTGCGCTGCAATGTTTAACCCGACCATGGCACATAATGGGCAATTACAGCACGGATTTGTGGTCAGAGGCACGGAGATTCTGGTGCGTGGGCTCGTACAGAGGGGAACCATTTTTTTCGCGGAAGGGTCCACAACACCAGACTCGCCAAGCGTGTTCTGAATTCACCAATCAGCTCAGTATAGTATCTGTGGTTTGAAGAAATGTCCCGCAATACAGGACAAGCATTAATAACTTTCCAAGCTCTGCCAGCATAAGGGTCAACATATGCTTTCTGCTTCCTCACACTCACTGTATATCTTTTACAGCACTGATCCCGGAACAAGGCTCATGCTCCTCAACTCTCACTGCTGCACGCAACAACTTCCCTCTCTTCGTCTCTCTCTCCCCCTCCCCTCTACTATACCCCACACTTATAACACTGCACGGATACAACATTATGGACTTACACCCTCCTGGCTCCTCACCATGTCTACCCCACCAGCACGAACAGCATGGCCACCCACTCCCACCCTCACTCCCTCCCTCCCTTTCTCCCATTTCAGGAGAAAATTCCTGGAATAGGACAGGCAGGGTGAAGCCAGATGGTGGACTGCTCGTTCTCCGCATCAGGGCCTCCCGCTATAATATCGGGAGGACACTGGTATGAGCCAAAGAGGATCGGTATGCCTCGTGTGGAGATTCTGAAACATTCACTTGCCACCAACCGAATAAGGAACAATGTTCAGTGAAGCGCAATTCTCACTTTAAACTCTTTGTCAATGCCGTTTCTCCACAGTAAAGCTTAGAAACCGTTGCCCTGATATAATCTCTCTTCTGCATCGAGCTGATAGAAAGTGAATCCCACGAGAGTGGGCAGGAGGGTGGGCTCACAATACATTGTC
>NC_057717.1:55821972-55826471 GCF_004010195.1 Chiloscyllium plagiosum
TTACTGAGGATCAAGAGGACGAGAGCACACGGCTATTGGAGCCTGTTACCCAGGGGCAGCAGCAAGAGAGCACACTGGTATCGGGGCCTGTTATTCAGGAGCTGTTGGAGGAGAGCTTACATCTATTGGAGCCTATTACTCAGCAGTGGCGGTAGGAGAACACACCGTTATTGGGGCCTGTTACTCAGGAGTAGCAGGAGGGGTGCACACAGCTATTAGAACCTATTACCCAGTGGCAGCAGGAGAACACACAGGTAGTGTAGCATGTCACTCAGGAACAGTTGGAGGGCACACAGGTATTGGAGACTGTTACTCCGGGGCAGCAGGGCGGCAGCACACAGCTATTGGAGCCTGTGAGTCAGG
This sequence comes from Chiloscyllium plagiosum, assembly GCF_004010195.1. Classification (NCBI taxonomy): domain Eukaryota; kingdom Metazoa; phylum Chordata; class Chondrichthyes; order Orectolobiformes; family Hemiscylliidae; genus Chiloscyllium; species Chiloscyllium plagiosum. The sequence continues at coordinate 55,822,336 of NC_057717.1, forward strand.
AGCACCAGGAGGAGAGCACACAGCTATTGGAGCATGTTATCAATGGGAAGTGAGTTCCAAAGACACAAAACACTGAGAAAACAAAGATTAGCCTCACCTGGGGTGTGAGGTTACTTTTGTCTCCTTACCTGAGAATGGATATAATTAAATTGGAAGCAGTTCAAAGATGTTTCACTTCATGCATTCCAGGGATGAAGGCCTTATATTATGGAGGCTCTAACAGTTTACTCGTAGAAGGAGAGATGATCTTATTGAAACATACAAGACCTTCAGCAGAGTGGATCAGGTAGAAACCCACTGGGTGTTTTAATGGTCCATACTTGTTGCCATTATCATAGAACCTCGGCGGTGTGGAAGCAGGACATTCTGTCCATCAAATCCACACTGACAAACTGAACAGCTTCCAACTCAGGCCTGACCCGTACCCTATCCATGTAACCCTGCATTTCCCATGACTAACCCACCTAACCTACATATCCCTGGGCACAATGGCAATTTAGCATGGCCAATCTACTCCAATCTGCACATTTTTGTACTGTGGGAGGAAACTGGTGCACTGGGAGTAATGTTAAAACTCCACGTAGAGGTTCGCCCAAGGTTGAAATTGAACCCAGCACCTTGGTGATGGGAGGTAGCAGTGCTAATCACAGATCCACCATGCTCCTCTATTACTGCTATTAGTTACTTGTGACTAACTAAATAAATCTGCCTGAGTTGTTCCTAGCACTGAATCTGTCCCAGTCTGAGACCTTTACCATCGACTATATCACCAACCTGGTTGCATTTAAAATCTGCTGTGAACAGTGGAGGAGTGAGACTAGAAAAGGAAACAGTGACACCCTTCAACCTCAGTCAGAACCAGAGTGAGGAGAAATTCACAAAGTGGCAATTCATTCAAGTGGGAATTCTCTTTGCTAGAAGTTTGGGATGGCTGAATCTTTACATTATATCGAGGTTGGCTTTATCTGAATTTCCGTAGACAGGTGAATCAGGGATAATGGTGCATGGAAAGAAAATTGCAGCTGGGACCACAATGAGATGAGCCACGACCTTATTTACTGGTGGAGTAGTGTCAAAGGGCCGAATGGCCCACTCGTGTCCCTCAGCCCTATGTTCTGATGTTCCTTCTGACCTGCTACACAGGGGCAGATCGAGGCCAATCCGGTGGCTAGGTATAGTTTTGAAAATGTACTTGGAAAATCCAGGCTGAAACAGGAATTGACCCCCACCACGAATCCCTCTTTCAAGAATTCCCCCAACCGCAACTGCTACTCCAGAGGTGGATCATGTTTCAGATCAAGATTCCCTGGGATACAGCCCTCAACCTGCATCCAGGGTGAGCTCAAGCAAGTCCTCTGCTCTCCCAGAATGCAGCATTATACAACAGGACTTCCGGGAAAATAACCAATTACTTTCCAAAAGCATAACATGAGAACGTAAGAAATAGAAACAGGAGCTGGATATTCGGGCCCTCAAGCCTGCAATAACATTCAATAAGAACAGGGTTGATCTACTCCACGGCTCAACTCCACATTCCTGCTAACCCCTTGTATCTCTCAACTCGGTGATACATCAAAAACTAATCCATCCCATCGATAAATGCATTCAGTGTCCCAGCCTCCATAACCTCTGGGTTAGGGAATTCCAGATATTCAGTACCTTCAGTACCTGAAAGAAGACATTTCTTTTCATCTCAGTTTGAAATCGATATCCCTTATTCTGTATCTACATCCCTCAGTTTGAGACTCTGCCCTGGAATGGATCCACATTATCGAAATCTACCTTGTCAAACCCCCTCTGTATCTTGTACGTTTCAGTAATATCACCCTCATTCTTTTCAACCACAAGGAATAAACGCCTCTCCATCTTAGATGTACTCAATAATTCAACTCTTTCATTCCAGGAGACCGCCTAACTATTCAGCCTAGTTACTTGCTGCATCAGCGTGCTGACATTATATTTCATACAAAAGAACAATCCCATCCCTTTGCACTGATCCTTTTGTAGGAGTCCTCTCCATGACATAACAGTCTGCCTTTTGGTTCTCAGTGGCATCCTCAAAATCGGTTGTATACTGAATTTAGCTCCCGCTGTCAGGCTTTCAGTATAGACTAAATTAATCTCGCCATTGGTCTGATTCTTGTGATACTCCAGCAGATACATTTTATCAGGAGGATCCATTAACCCTGACACTCCAATTTCTGTGTTAACCAACCGCCATCCCATGCTAATATATTTTCTTTCATACTAGAAGTTTCTGTCGTGTGTAGCAATTTTTATTTTGTGATACCTTGTGAAAAATCTCTGAAAATCCTCTTGTCAACCAGTTCCCCTATATCACGTCCGCTTGTTACATTCTCATGGATCTCCAGAAAGACTTTGCATGATTTTACTGGGCAAAATATAGATCTGCTTTCACAAACCATGCTGACTCTACGTGAAGATTTTCAAAAAGCTCTGCTATTCCTTCCTTAGTAACAGACTCTGGCACATTCCCAGGAATGAGGGTTGGCTAAATGGTTCCTGGTTTCAGTCTCGCTCCTTTCTTGAAGACAGGCGCCACATTGGAGTGTCTCCAGTTTCGCTGGAACACTCCAGAGAGTTATGGAATATTTCACTCTGTGCCACCAGTCATTCTGTAACCGCTGCTTTTAAAACCAACTGTGAATTACTACTGAACGGCCTACCCTTACTGTTATCTGTTTATTAAAAAGAAATCCCTTCTGTTAGAGACAATTCAAGAACTTCCATCCGAGTACCATTTCGATTATATAATTGAAATACTTACAGTGCCTTCTCCTGTGAGGAATGATGTAAAATTCTGGTGCGAATTATCTGTTTGTTCCCTCTAGGCACACCCTCCAAACGTCGTCAATATACTTTCCTGACTTCATTTCTATCAAAGGTCATACATTCACCTTGAAATTTCTTTAAATACACAAAAAAATCTCGTGCTGCTTGTTTTTATGTTTCTTGCCAATTTACTTACATCATATCTTTTTTTTCCCCTTTTTCCTGGCTTTCCAGATTCACACAGTCAGATCGTGCACAAACAGACCCTTTGGTCCAAATTGCCCATGCTGACCAGGTTTTCCGAACTAAACTTGTCCCACCAGATTTCATGAGTCCCATATGCTTCTGAACGTTTCTCAATCATATGTTTGTCCAAATGTCTTTTAAATATTGCAGCTGTACTTGCATCTACCATACTTCCTCTGGCAGCTCATCCAGACACACACCATTCTCTGTGTGAAAACATTGCCCATTCGTCACTTTTAAATATTCCCCCTTTCACCTTAAAGCTACGTCCTCTATGGATTCTCACATCCTGTGGAAATGACGTTGGCTATTCACCCTGTCCATGCCTCCCATGATGTGATAAACTTCTAGAATGTCACCCCTAAACCTCCTACCCTCCATCTGATACTAACTTCAAGAACAAGCATTTAAAGATAAGCACTGCAATTTTGAAACAATATTTAAAACATCAGGTAAATAACATTCAGCCCAAACTTCATACTGTGATTTGCTTTTCTCCATGTTACAACGCTAAAGCAGGATGGAACGCTTACTAGTGCCAATAAGAAGGCAGACACCTGAATTCCTTTATCTAAAGGAGGGTGATGATCTCTATAGTGAAAAAGTACCTCTGGCCAGATCCATGTAAGAAAAGGAATTCTTATACCACACGGTCAGCGTGCAGTTACCTTTAGAGGAGTTAGGTGAAGGCTGAGTATACGTTTTGAAATGTGGATCAATGTGCAAAGGGGAAGACATGTTTTCAATCGGGTTTACTCCAAGAAGGAAACATTTCGGAGTGAGATGTGAGTGGAAGGTGTACAACAGCACGAATCGAGAGGCCGAGCCATACTGACACCAGAGGCAAAGTGGCAGCAGGAAACGCAGCTTGATTCTAGTGCTTGGGAGGTAGATTGGATCAAAGAGGATAGCAAATGTGGTTCCCTTGTTCAAGAAGGGAAGCAGGGATAACCCTAGTAACTATAGGCCGGTGAGTCTCACTTCTGTTGTGGGCAAATTCTTAGAGAGAATTGTAAGGGATAGGATTTATGAACATCTGGTTAGGAATAATGTGATCAAGGATAGTCAGCATGGTTTTGTGAAGGGCAGGTCCTGCC
>NC_057717.1:55826577-55861943 GCF_004010195.1 Chiloscyllium plagiosum
GATGATACGAAAGTCGGTGGAGTTGTTGACAGTGAGGAAGGATGTGGCAGATTACAGCGTGATATAGATAAGCTGCAGAGCTGGGCAGAAAGGTGGCAAATGGAGATCAATGTAGGTAAGTGTGAAGTGATTCAATTTGGTAAGAGTAACAAGAAGATGGGGTACTGTGCTAATAGTCGGATACTTGGTAGTGTGGATGAGCAGAGGGATCTTGGTGTCCATGTACACAGATCTCTGAAAGTTGCCACCCAGGTAAATGGTGCTGTGAAGAAAGCATACGGCGTACTGCCTTTGATTGGAAGAGGAATTGAGATCCGGAGTCCTGAGGTCATGTTACAGTTGTATAAGAATCTGGTGCGGCCGCATCTGGAATATTGTGTGCAGTTTTGGTCGCCATATTATAGGAAGGATGTGGAGGCACTGGAACAGGTGCAGAGCAGGCTTACCAGGATGTTGCCTCGTATGGTAGGAAGATCGTATGAGGAAAGGCTGAGGCACTTGGGGCTGTTTTCATTGGAGAAAAGAAGGTTTAGGGGTGACTTGATAGAGGTGTACAAGATGATTAGAGGTTTAGATAGGGTTGACCATGAGAAAGCTATGTCCCCACGTATGGAGTCAGCTATTACGAGGGCATAGCTTTAAATTAAGGGGTGGTAGGTATAGGACAGATGTTCGGGGTAGATTCTTTACTCAGCGAGTCGTGAGTTCATGGAATGCCCTGCCAGTAGCAGTGGTGGAGTCTCCCTCTTTATGGGCATTTAAACGGGTATTGGATAGGCATATGGAGGATAGTGGCCTAGTGTTGGTTAGGTGGGCTTGGATCGGCGCAACGTCGACGGCCAAAGGGCCTGTACTGCGCTGTATGTTTCTATGTTCTATGTTCTATGACCATCTGACAGTGCAGCACTCCCTCAGTGCTGACCCTCTGCCAATGTGACACTCCCTCAGCACTGACCCGCTGACAGTGTAGCACTCGCTCAGTACCGACATTCTGACATTGCAGCAAACCCTCTGTACTGACCCGCTGATAGTGTAGCACTCCCTCAGTATTGACCCTCTGACAGTGTGACACTCCCTCGGTACTGACCCTCCGACAGTGTAGCACTCCCTCAGTACTGACCCTCTGACATTGCAGCACTCCCTCAGTACTGACCCTCTGATAGTGTGACACTCCCTCGGTACTGACTCTCCAACAGTGGAGCACTCCCTCAGTACTGACCCTCTGACATTGCAGCACTCCTTCAGTACTGACACTCTGACATTGCAGCACTCCCTCAGTACTGACCCTCTGACTGTGCATCTCCCTCAGTACTGACCCTCTGACAGTACAGAACTCCCCCAGTACTGACCCTTTGACAGTGCAGCATTTACAGCACAGGGGAAGATGTTTATCATCGGTGGGCATTTATCATCTCAGCCGTGGAACACCATTGCAGGAGATCCTCAGCGTAGCTTCCTCAGCCCAGGCATCTCCAATTTAGCATTAAACAATCCCTGCAGTGTGGAAGGAGGCCGATCAGCCAATTGAGTCCAAAATGAGCAGAAGTGGGGATATTCACTAAAGTTTATAGTACGTTCAGAACAAGTTGCTGCACTTCAGCTCCTGAAGCAATCTGTATTCATGTGCAACAAGACCTGGACAACATCCAACATCGTGCTGTTAAAGTCTGGGTAACATACCAGCACTGCACATTTCCTTCGTAAAAGGAGGAGCTCATTCAGCACCTCAATCTCGGTTCTCAAGAATATGAGTATGTCTTTCAGCCCATCAAAACTACTCCGCAAGATGTATGATAGCTTATTCAGTTCCTCCTGCCTGTTACACAGGAAGAGAAGGAATGTGCTCACTCCCACAAGTCACTTACACGGGATCATAAAGAGACCATTTCACACCTGGAGTCAATTACAAAGAAACAGGAAGAGGTCATTTCGCTTCTCAAGTCACTAACACAGGAGTAGGAACGTGTCATAGATGCTGCAACATCACAAACAAATGGAGTAGGGGCTGCACAGATAGACTGCTCCAAATCGATCCACATGGCTTAATTACTCATAGTACGTAAGTGTTACTTTACCATGGTTTTCTGGCAGATCGAAAGAAGCCAACGTTTTTAGCCTCTTTTAGCCATTCTCCAAGTTGTCTTCCAACTCCAAGAAGGCATACTCATGGTCTCCATGGAGGTCAGAAGCTGGTGTGGAATGACTAACTCTTTCAGAATGAAGTTATTGTGGTTGCTGACAGAATTGTGTACAAAGTGGCAATCAATGTGGTGTCACTCGGAAACTGTGCATTTAAGTGTTCAGAGTTAATTCAGAGCCTGTACCTCTCTGTCAATCGACATGGGGGCTCTGCAGATGCATGTAAACCATTGGGAATCAAACATCCAATGGAAGTTTTACCCTATTCACCTGTTTGGGACATTATGATTGTCCGTCCATCCCTATCAAGTTTCAACATCTTATTCTCTCACAGTGCTACAGATTAAACACATAGTTATTGGTCTCTCTCCTCATGGTGCCATCATGGCAGTGTTTAGTCTGGTGAAACTCCTTTGTACTCTCTCGGTGACAAAGAGATCATTATTTATAAGCAGACTAAATCTGTACACAATGCACCAATTACTCTTTCAACAAAATACTACTATTGGGAAAGATATACAAACTCTGGTACTTCAATCATTTTTCATGAAAAGCCACATATCATTTACTTCCTGCCCATAAGAATTCTGTTAGTGATTTATGACCAATGATATCAAGATCCTTTTCAACAACAGCACTTCCCAATCTCTCACCATTTAATAAATATAAATGTAAATGATGGCATTTGTTGTTCCCATCTGAATCATTTTTATACCTTAGGAATAGCTATTGCCCAAATAGGGATCCATCTGACATCTAATAAGCCTTCAATCCAGAGAAAAACAGTACTCCTCTCGTATCACCATTACCCAATTTTAATCCATGTGTTATAATCCAACCCTAACTACCCATGGACTAAAACATTCTCCACTCACCTGTATTAAACCAGGTCAAACGTCTGCTGAAAATTCAAATACTCCACTCCCATTGGTTCTCAATTATCGATATCTCAATGGACAATCTCCACAAACTCCAGCAGGTTTATCAAAGATCATTTCCCTTTCCTGAATCCAGGCCAAATCTACCAAATCAAATCAGTGTTCGCCAAGTGTCTAGTTGTCACATTCCTTATAAAAGGTCAAGACGTTTTTCTCACAGCTGATATCAAGCTATCCAGTATCTAGTTTTCTGTTTTCTCTCTCCGTCCTGTTTTAAATATTTAGTTTCACTACAACTGCTTTCGAGTTCGTGAGATCCTTTCCAGAACCCAAGCAGCTTTGAAGAACAATCAATCATTCTTTTATTAGCTCTGTTGCCACCTACTCAACACTCTTGCAAGCAGTTCATCAGATGCATCACCTTACAAACCTTCAGTTCAATGAGACTTTCAAAGACATACTTTTTATTAATTCTAATTTCCTGTATTCATCTTTTACACCAGCCATTCTGTTTCGTAACTTGTTTCTGTACTTTTCCTGTGTGGACAGAACCAATGCATTTCTCTCAGCAGTCAGCTGGCTTCTATCAGACAGTAAATACATCGAAGGACTGCACTTCGGAGATGATCGATATGTCACCCACTCCTGCTTGAGAAGTTCCAGAATCAACCCAGTTCACGTCATGATGAGTGTCAGCATCCTGTCCCAGCTGTGAAGCTGCAGGTTATACTGAAGGAGGGGACACAGCTCAGTGACCACCTCATATTTTAAACAAACTGCTTTCACACTTTACACTTGGAATGGGTCCAGCTTAGACAAATGTTCCTGGAAATCACAGGGAGGGCTGTGCAGTGCACTACTCCTCCCTGTTTACAGTGCTTCCCTTCTGTGTAGTCTCAGCTCCATTTGTTTACCATGGACACAGACACTCTGTGAATGCAGTGTCCAGAGTAGGGTCATCATAACCTCGGGTCTCCCAGAACGAACACAGCGGCTGACAATAAAAATCTGAGAACACCATTCTCAGAAACTCCACTGACTTTTCAAAGACACGAGCAAGTCAGTTGCCCACAAACACAGTGCACCCTTTCAGTGTTGAAAGTGCCTCCCTCTCTACAGTTTCTCTTCCTGACTGAGAAAGCCGTTACATCTCGGCACAGTACCACAGTAACAGTTCCTCTCTCCAAATAAGCAGTTGATAATATAACATTACGTTTCTCTGTATCTCGGCAACTATAAGGGCAGCACCAGTGTTGCCAATGGAGTTGATCACCACACTCAGGGAAGAGAGTTAGTGGGAACAAAACTCATTTTAAACAGGGACATACCTAAATGGGCGTGATATTCAGGTATATGGGAAAAGGGAAATGTGAGAATAACTTGTCCATTTTATTTTCCTTTCAGTTCATGATCAGCAATACCTTTGCTCACTTTTCCTTTTTTTTCTCTCTCTTTCTGGCCATTTCTCCATCCATTCAATTCAAACTTTGCCCCCACCTCTCCCTCCAACTCAACCATCCAGGATAAATAATATTATTTCCCAGTTGCTTTCCGTTGTGAAACAAGGTCAGTGGACTCGAAACTTTATTTGTGTTTCTCCGCACAGAGCCTGCCATACCTGTTGAGATTCTCCAACACTTTCAGACGCTAGAGAGTTTTATTTCAAATCTCCAACATCCAAAGTTCCTTGGTTTATTTCACAATTAATACTGTTGTTTCACGGGATGTCAGCATCAATGACAAGGGCAGCATTTGTTGTCCATCACTAATTGCCCTTGACTGTGAGGTAATTTGTCAAAACAATATGGAGCCAATCACATTGTTGTGAGTCTGAAGACACGCTTCGTCCGGACTGGGCAATAATGTTAAGTTTGTTTACCAAAGGCTATCAGTGGAAAATAAAAATAAATCCTGATAGTTTTTGTTTTCCATGAATGGAATTTGGTTTCAATTCCAAATTTATCGGCTGTGGTAGGATTTTGAACACTGTCTTTGGAGTCACTGCCTGTGCCTCTGAATTACCCGTCAAGTTACATTATCACTCTGATACAGAGTCATTATTCCATAGCTAATATTCCCTACTCCCTAGTCCCTGCCAGAGAGAGATGGCGGGGGGAATCAGTTTAAGTACCAACAAACAAAAGGAGTTTGGGAAAAAAAGAGAAAGGGAGATTGAGAAAAGAAACCATTAAAGATCACAGGTTTCAGAATGCTGAAATGAAGATTTTTCGACAGCATCCTGCAACATGAGCCAATATTCCCAGGAATGCTGGATGAAGGGGATTCTGGTGTATTTTCTAATAATGGAAAGTATTGGCTGAGCAATTGTTCTGCATCTTTGTAACTGGGAGTGGGCTCAGCAGAGTCTTTGACTCATTAAGCTGACTCTAACAATATTTTTTTTCTCAGTGACATTTCGGTTGAGTGTAACAGAGGGATTGTATGTACGAGGCTGAGCTAGTTTCCTGATGCCATGTTATTGAACTCACCTCATTAACTATCCATCCCACCTCATGGTGTCCCTCTCATTCAATGCCAGCCAGATTCTCCCACCCAACATGGCTGAAGGCACTTACTAAGGCCCAGATGCCCCTAGATATTACGTGATCACGGACACTCATGCCATCTTTAAAAGGCCAATGGGCACACAGTTGAGCTTTCTCAGTTTGGAGCTGCCCTGCACAGTTTACCCCGAGCATGTCAGAAAAGGGGCAATTACACCACAGTTAGTCGACAGGGGCATTGAGGTACTGGTGGATGGGCTATTACAGAGGGGAACATTCTCTTCCCAGAGGGGCAACACCACCAGACCCACCGAGCATGGTCTGAGCTCACCACCCAGCTCATTGCAGTATCTGTGGTCTAAATAAATGTCCAGCAAAACAGGACAAACATCAATAACGTTCCCCGCTCTGTCCGGATAAAAGTCACCGTATTCTCCCAGCTCCCTCACCCTCACTGCATATCTGTTGTGGTACCTACCCTCGAACAATGTTCATGCTCCAACTCTCTCACTCCTGCAGGCAACAACCTTCCTCTCTCTCTCTCTCTCTCAGTTGCCTTTGCAATACTGCCACATGTTGATAGAGTATTCTGGAGAGTGCCGAATATGGCATTCTCCAGATAATGTTCCAAATAATTCCCATTTTCAGGAAAATGTCAATGCCCCAGTAGGTAACACATAAGGGGAAGGAGTAGGGATTCACGTTTCTCAAATCACAAACAGTGAAAATGCATCATGACGCCATTCAGCCCTTAAAATGTGCTCTAGCATTTAATAAGGTCGTGGCTGATCTGATGCTTTTCGCAGTTCCATTCACATAAACTTTCAGTCATTCAACCCCCTGGGCTCCTGTCACTGAACAGACAACACTCAGGTTTTCTTAAAGTGCCTGTTCGAGGACATTTCCTACGGGGACGGACTCTCCAATCAATGTAGTCCATCAGCTTTATACTTCTATGTAACGGTAAGCACATTTTACACAGACCAATCAAAAATATGCACTTATTTTATGGTTATGGATATCTAATCACAATTTGTGATTCTGGTTATTTCACTTGTCTCAACTTATTGTATTCAGCCAAACACAGCTTCTAAACACTTTGTGTCATTACAAAATACAATTTCTAGCAGAGAACGTTTTTATTCTCAGCCGTTATCTTGACCATTATCTGAATTGTACATTTTTCCTTGTTATGAAAGTTCCTCTTGCCCTTTGTGTGTAACTGTTTCTATCTGTAACAGTCAGCCAGTCTCCCAGACCGTTTTCTGCTGGTTTGTGATGCAGAGGAGGACAGCAGCGCAGATTCAATTTCCCACACTTAATGAGGTTACCATAAAGGGGACGCTGTCTCAACAATGGACAATCTACCATGGCCAATCCACTCTAAGCAGCACATCTTTGTACTCTTCGTGGAAACTGGAGCATTGGGAGGTAGCCAACATAGATACGTGGAGAATGTTCAAACTCCACATAGAGGGTCACCTGAGTTTGTAGTTGAACCCAGCTACTTAGTGATTTGAGGCAGCAGTGCTAACCGCAGATCCACCATGCTCTTCCATTAGTTCTATTAGTTACTTTTGGTTGACTAATGAAATATGTCTGACTTGTTCTGATAATTGAACATGACCTAATCTGAGACCTTTTTCATCGGCCATATCACCACCCTGGTTACATTTAAAATCTGCTGTGAACAGTGGAGGAGTGAGACTAGAAAAGGAAACAGTGACACCTTCCAACATCAGTCAGTGAGGAGAAATTCACAAACTGGCAATTCATTCAAGTTGGATTTTTATTTCCCAGACATTTGGGATGGCTGAATCTTTATATTACATCAATGCTGGTTTCGTCTGATTGCCCATAGACAGGTGAATCATGGATAATGGTGAATGGAGAGAAAAGTGCAGCTGGGATCACAATGTGATGAACAGCAACCTTATTTACTGGTGGAATAGTGTCCCTCAGCCCTGTGTTCTGATGTTCCATTCAGCCCTTCGGACCTCGGATCTAGGTCACTCTGATGGTTAAGTGTAGTTTCAGAAATGTACTTGGAAAGTGCAGGCTTGGTCAGGAAGTGACCCCCACCCCCAATCCCTCTTTCCAGCATTCCCCTCTGTGTAACTTATGCTCCAGATGTGGGTCATGCTGCACTCTGACATCAGCCTGGCCACGTGGAAAGCTACTCAACTCTATCCAGTCCCATAACAAGGGAATACTACAGTCTGACAATTTACCACGCCCTCAGTCCCGTCGCGGTAGTCACGTTGGTGGGAGTTCTTTTTGACAGATCTGTCAAGCAGCACAGAAATCATGTAATGTAAGAATTACTGCAGTCCATTCGGTCCACCAATTTTGCTCCTCCGTAGAGGCAGTTCTCCAATAACACGTGTATATTAAGCACGATTTGGCTGCAAAACGATTGGTTGTGCAACTTCCGTTTATAACGCAACCCCATTCTCTTTTACGTGATTCCACGTCTGGCAACAGCTGAACCGGAATTGCCAGCCTCAGGAGCCTATGTCTGCAAAATGTACTCTCAGTGTGTTCAGGTAAAACAGAAATGCAGTCTGTTTTGCAAGCCTTGAACCTAAGCCTGAAACTGGGAATTGTTGTCTACATTTAGAAGGAACTTTATTTCAAACTGGAGAGAGTCTTGGTGAGAAGTGGAATTCCCCATCGGCATCACATGATCAATCAGCTCTTGTCATTTTTGGTGAAGAGCTTTGTGAAAGACGTAGTGATGTAGTCATTCATTATAGTGGAAAGTGTCACATTTACTTCACTGTTTCATTACAATATATGACTAAAGCTTTACTTAGGCTGTGCTAGTGTGTGTGCTAGGATTACTTCAGTTTTTGGTTATTACCGATAATCTGACGAATCGCCCCTTACCCTCTTTTTCCCATAGAAAACTGAGATTATTAATATTCACAGTTTGCAACAACATGGTGTTGCACAGGAACACAGCTACCGCATTGATGGAGAACAACTTCAAATGATATCTGATCCTCTATCTTCACACCATGCTCCTGCTCTCTCCCAATCACTTTAGTGTCTTGAAATTCTTATTTATATTCAGTGCCTTGGCTTCAACCACCTGATCTTGGAGAGAATTCCCCAGGTTCACCAGTGTCTGAGTGCAGACATTTCTTCTCATCTCAATGCAGAGCGGCCTGTCTCCACCTAATACTGTGGCCCCTTGTTTTCGACGTCCCAAACCAGAATTATCATTCCTGCTTCCAATGTGTATCACCCTGTCAGGGTTTTAGATATTTCGCTGACATCTCCACTCACTTTCCTAAACCCTATGGAATGAAGGTCCAGTCTACTCAACTCTCCTCCCATAACAAGTCTGTCATACCAGAGATCAGTCTGGCCATCCTTCACTGCTCTTCCTCAATGTCAGGTATGTCCTTTATTAGCTAAGGAGACAAAATTTCATACAATATTGCACAATGTTCGAGATGTGGTCTCACCAAGGCCCTGTACAGCTGCAGTAAGACACCCTTGCTCCTGGACTCAAATCCCCCTAAAATGATTGTCAACACACTGTTTACCTTCCTAACTGCTTTCTGTTCCTGCAATATTGATTTCAGTGAATGGTGTAAAGGAAAATCAAGATCCTTTTAAAATGATTCAGCTCGCCACTTGTGGTCTGTGTACACTGGTCAGTCTGCTAGTGCCATTTCCAGTATTGGCTTCTGGCTTCAGAAGGCACTGCCCTGCATGGAGATCATAGGTCTGCACAGAAGCAAACAAAAATGAGGCATAAGTTCCTTTATAGATCAATATTTTTCAACCAACCCCTTTCCAAATCGTAAGCTGCCGTTCTCTTTTTCCAACCATATTGCACAATTTCACATCTACCCGCATTGTTCTCCATCTGCCACAGTATTGCACATTCACTCTAGTTGTCTCAATTACCTTGGAGCTTATTTACATAATGCTCACTCACTCACAATCTGACATGGTTTAGTGCCACCGGCAGACATGGGAACATTGCATTTCATACCCTCAACCAAAGGTTTAATGTGTATTGGGAATAGCTCGGAACCAAACCCCGATTCCTGCTACATCACCCTAGCCTTCCACTGGAACAAAGCATTGTTGTATTCCTTCTCACAGCTTCCTGTCAGCTCTCCCGTTCAATAACCATGTCCACATATTAGCCGCAGTCCCATAAGATTAGAATTTGTATGGTAGCGTTGGGGCATTATCAGCAATCTTCTTGTAACTCCAACCGTATTGCATTGATTGCTTCTCCATAATTTTGCCAAAAGTCACTTTTTCAAATATGATTCCCTTTTGATATATTTCCCTCTGTTGACTTTTTATATGCCCCTTAAGTTCAGTCCCGATACTTTATCTAAAATGTTTATTTGGAAATTTCATTCTATTCCCCTTTTCTCACCAGACTAAAGTTTCGTAGTGTTGCTGGTAAGATTTCTTTTTCATTTTGTTTTCTTCAGTGAAGACATAACTTTAGTACTTGCTCCATAGTTCTACCTTTTCACTGCTCTCCATTCTCCATTCTCTACTTTCAATCTGTAAGGAAGCTGCACGTTTTCCCCTTATTTTTGCCATTGACATACATTTAGAAGCTATTGCAGGTTCACCTTTATAACCCTAGTTAATACATTCTTCAGAAATTCATCAATTCCTGTGTTATGCTGCTCAATGATTGACCGTCCAATCCATACAATCACGGAAGCATTGACTCTGTACTGTCATAAATACAGCACGATCTACATTAGTTCCAAGTTCCTATACGTGACACATAGCCATGCATATTATGGCACTTCAAGGGCACGACCATGAACTTATTAACGGTTGTGAGGTTACCTGTGCCAACTGCCCTCTCAGGAAGTTAATTCATGACCGCAATACCCTCTGTGTGAAAATCAATCCTCAAATCCTCACTAAACCCCAAACCCTTCACTTTGAAAGGGTACTCCCTTTTTCTTGTCCCTTTCACTGAACGGAACAGCTGCTGTCTATCCATCCAGTCCATGCCCCTGGTAATCCTATCCTTCTGAAGTACGTCCACGCTCAGACTTCTCTGAGTAAACAACCTGAACTGATCTGCTATATTCCAGGGAACCTCCTGATACATTTCCTCTGCACTCCTCCAGTGCAATCACATCCTTCCTGTAATGTGGCTCTCAGAACTGCACACAGTATTCCATTTGGCCTAACCAAAATTCCACATAGCTCTTATAATCTGTGCCTCCATGAACAACGGTTAGGTATATGGTCCCCTATGCTTTCTCAACTTGAGCATTAACTTGTTTAATCGCATTCAGGGATGTGTGGAGAAGCACTGTCTGAGCTTCCTAGTGTGCTGCCATTCATTGCGTCCTCCCCGTCTGGTTCCTTCTTCCAAAGTGCATCACCTCATATTTATAAGGGTTACAATCCATCTGCCATTGATCTGCTCGTCTGATCACTGCATCTGTGTCTTCCTGTAACATAAGGCTTTCCCTCTCACTGCCAACCAAACGGCCAATCTTTGTGTCAAACGCAAATTGATTTATCACACTCACCCCACCACCCTCCATATGCATAGCTGCATCATTTATGAATACCACAAATAATAAGGTTAAAAATCGCACAACACCACGTTATTATCTAACAGTTTTATTTAGACGCACTGGCTTTCGCAGCGCTGCTTGTTCATCACGTGATTATGCTCTTCGAAAGCTCGTGCCCCCAAATAAACCTGTTGGACTATCATCTAGTGTTCTGTAACTTTTTAAACTTTATCCAAGCCAGTCCAACACGGGCACCTACGAATCACAAATAATAAGAGACACAGCACTGATCCCTCTGGTCTCCAGTCAAACAAACAGCCTTCTACCAGCAGACCTTCTGTCTCCTATCACTAAGTTGATTTGGATGCAACTTGGCAAGTCGCTAATGATTCCTAACTTTTCCCTGTTCTGTTTCGCTTGACAGCCAGAGAAATATTCTGTTTATTTCCACCTTGTCATATGTTTCGTGACTCTTCTAAATTTCACTACGATCACCTCTCATTCTTTGAAACTCCAAAGAGCACAGGCCGAGTTTCCACATCAGGCAATCTCGCCATCTGAGGGACGAATCTGGAGAATGTCCATTGCACTTCCTCTGTGGTCAGTATATTCTTTCTCAGATTGGGTCTCCAACACTGTACTCAATACTCTAGGTACAGTCTCATTAACAAGCTGTGAAACTGCTTCAGTGTGACCTTCCATCTATGTTCTGATTTCTTAAATGAAGGCGAACCTGACTTTAACTTTCCACGAGCATATATTCCTCCAATTACAATTCACATTACTTTATTTATGAATTCACTGCATGATTTCTTATAAAAAGCCTTCTGAAAATCGGAATATTCCGTTTCTATGTTGCAATATACAAGTTCAAATCATTCTGAAGTTTCTCAAGGATGAAGACTCTGTCACAAATGCATACTGATTCCCTCCGATATTGCTGTTAATTTCTAAATATCCAATATCAGATCCTATATAATAGATTCCATCAGTTTCCCTACAGATGTCAAATTAATTGGTCTGCAGTTCTCCACATTATCTCTTCTTCCCTTTGCAGATGCTTGAATTCTGTCCATTCACCTACAATGGTTGGAACACATGTACTAACTTCCAGCCTCTGCAGAATGTACAGGAAAATAATGTACAGCACAATTAATGTGTCTATTGCTGATTTATTTCTAATATTTTGATACTAAGTACAACTGGCTCATCGGACTTCGCAATGCTCAATCCAGCTACATTACTACTATGATAGTCTTCGACCTATACATTGTTACTGATATGAATTGACTTTATGTCTTTAGTTCCACAAGTTCCATGAGATCACTTGCTATTTCTCAGCGATTTTCTGGATCTTCCTCCGTGACGACAGATGCAAAGTAACTGGTTATTTTCGTGGCCATTTCCCTGTTCCCCACAAAACCTCTCCTCTCCCGATTACAAACTTTCACATTTGAACTTGTTTTTATTTTGTTTACTATGAAACACAAATTTTGGATTTATGCACTCTATGTGTTCTTCTTTCAAAGAATCATTAAATGCCTGCAGTGTGGAAAGGCCCTTTGGTGCAACAACTCCACCCCGCAGCTCCAAAGAGTAAGCACCCAGACCCATTCCCCTCCGATGCTGTATTTTGCGACTAATGCACTAATCTCCACATCCCTGAACACTGTGGGCAATTCACCTAAACAGCAAATCTTTGGACTGTGCGAGGAAACCGGAGCACCCGGAGGAAACCCACGCAGAATTGGGGAGAATTTGCGAACTCCACACAAAGAACCTTCTGAGAATTCTCCCGTTACCACAATGTCTGGAATTCTTCTGAACTCACTTCCTATGATTAATATAATCTTTAATTTATTATATTAACCATCATTAAGTCACTTGGCCTTTGTTCAGTGATTGTACCTTAAAGAAATAGACATATTTTTCAGACATTGCAGTATTTCTATAGACCTGCTGGTCCTGACCAGGTGTATTCAAGAACACAGCAAGAGGCGAGAGAAGAAATTGCGAGGACTCTGGCTGATATTTTTGCATCATCGCTGGTTTCGGGAGAGGTCCCGGAAGACTGGAGGGTAGGGAACGTTGTGCCCTTATTCAGGGAGGGCTGCGAAGTCGAACCTGGGAACTATAGACCAGTTAGCTTAACAACTGTGATATGTAAGTTACTTGAGAAAGGTCTGAGAGATAAGATATACATGCATTTGAAACGACACGGTTTGATTATGAGCAGTCAGCAAGGCTTTGTGCATAGAATATCATTGCACAAAATGTTTTAGCATTCTTTTGATTAAGTGACCTGGAATGTTGATGAGGGTAGGGCGTTAGACGGAGTCTATCGAGATTTCAGAAATGCCTTTGATTAGGTTCCACATGATAGACTGCTCTGAAAGGTTCAGTGGCATGGAATCCAAGGGGATCTGGAAAATTGGATACACAACTGGCTTGATGGTAGGAAGCAGTGGCTAATACTCGAAGGAAGCTTGTTGGACCTGAGGCCTGCGTCTAGTGGAGTGTCTCAGGTGTTGGTTCTGGGCCTATTACTGCTTGTTATCTATATAAATGATTTGGATGAGGATGTACAAGGCATGATTAGTAATTTGGCTGATGACAATAAAATAGGCAGCAATGTGATGAATGAGAAAGGTTATCAGAAATTACAGCAGGACCTTTATCAGCTGAGGAAGTAGGCCGAGAAATGGCAAGTGGAGTTTAATATAGATATGTGTGGTGATCTGCATTTTGGAAAGACAAATCCAGGTTGGAGTTTCATGGTGAATGTCAAACCCTGACGGTGTGTACTTGAACAGAGGGAACTTGGAGCTCAGATCCGTTGTTCTCTGAAAGTAGTTGCACGTAGACAGAGCAGTGAAAAAGGCTTTTGGCACACTGGCCTTCATCAGTCAGGGCATTGAGTGTGGATGTTGGTGAGTTATATTGCAGTTGTACAGGACGCTAGTGAGGCATGCACTTGGAGTATTCTGTTCGGTTTTGTTCACTATGCCATAGGAAGGATGTGATTAAACTGGAAATAGGACGGAAGAAATTTCCAAAGATGTTGCCAGTACTCAATGGTCTGAGTTGTAGGGAGAGTTTGGACAAGCCAGGACAATTTCCTTTGAGTGTAAGAAACTGAGGGGAAATCGTATAGAATTGTATAAGATCATGAGATGCGTGGATAAGGTGAACGCACTCATTGTTTTTCCCAGTTTTGGGAATCAAGGACTAGAGGGAATCAGGTTAGAGGTGAAAGAATAAAAGGGATCCTGAGGGGCAACTTTTTTACGCAGAGGTTGGTGCACATATGGAATTAGCAGACAGCGGTTTGGTGGAGGCATGTACATTTACAACATTCCAAAGGCTTTTAGACAAATACGCAGATAGGAAAGATTTAGAAGAATAAGGGCAAAGGTAGAGAAATGGAATTAGCAGGATGGACATTTTGGTCGGCACGGACCACTTTGGTCCAAAGGGACTGTATCCATGCTGCAGGGCTCCATGATTCTATGACTCCAACAACCATTGCGTGTCTACCACTCCGTGTTCAAACATTCTATATTGTATGCACACGCCGTGTAAAATGCAACATATTAACGTCTCTAGTCCTCAGAGCAAGGTTATTAATGAGTCCTTCTGACCACACAACACCAAATCCAAAATAATCTGCTCTCTTGTTTGAGTCACAACATACTCTTCAACCTACCTGATATACGCTTATGGAATTTATTTTTTAAAACATTAGCAGTCACTTAGTATCCGCAGTTTAGATGCAATTCGAGATCATCCAGTAATACTGCAGCACCCACAATATTTGCACCTCTAATTTCCAGAGAATAAAACGCTCAGCATTTGCAAGAGAGCATTGGTTTCGTTATAATACACCAATGATTGCTTCTTCTTGCTGTTTGTAAGATCCACCCGAACTGATTCTGTAGAATTTGAAGGACAATGTCTGCGGCATTATTAGTGATAGACTTGAACAAACTATTCGGGGAGGGTCACCTCAATGCTGACATGATCTGAAGAAATGACCAGCATCACAGGACAAGAATCAATATCCTCCCTGTTCTGTCAGGTCATGTGTCGCTGTATTCTCTCTTTACACTCACTACTTGTTATAGCATCTACCCCCGAACAAGGCTTACACTATATCTCCAAATAAGACTCATGCACTACCACTCTCACTATTGAATTCAGCACGTTCACTCCCCCCTCTACACCCGCAGTCTCTCTCTCTCCCTCCACTATAACCTCAACACTAATAACACTGCTGGAAGTAACACTGCGGACTGACTCCCTCCGGACACCTGACCATTCCCCCTCCACCTCCACCTACACCAGCACTAACAGCAGGACCACACATTCCCACCTTTACTTCCGCCCTCCCTTTCTCCCATTCCAGGAGAACCGGACTGTAATAGGAGAGAAAGGGCCAAACCGGATGGTGGAATACCCGATATCTGTTCCCTCCCCACCTCCCCGCGCAATGTGGGGAGGACCTGGCATGAGCCGGAGAGGACTGCGATGTGTCCTAAGGAGACTCCGTGACATGTATGTCCCTCCAACTGACTAAAATCAATGTTCAGTGAATGGCAATTCTCACTTTAGCCACTCTGTCTGTTCCCACAATTTTCTCCCTCCCAAAACAACAAATATGTCATTGCAGAGAGATGCAGACACAAAAATACTCAGAGACATATGTAAACACGCTAATATACTGACACAGTACATACACGGAGATGGAATCGCACACAAGTAGTGGCATACAGAGACATAGTCGCACACAAATAGACACAAACACAAATAAAACGTACAGGCTAATACACAGATGAACTGACGTCTGCACATAAATACACAGACACACAAACACACGAACAAACAAACACAAGTGCACATACAGACACACAGAGGCACAAACGTAAGTGCTTATAAGAGATGGATAGGATTTCGATGAATAAGCGTGACAAGAGTTACAGAGAGAAGACAGGAGAATAATGTTGAGAAATCACTGAGCCTTCAGACTCGATGGCCTGATTGACATAATTCAGCGTTTTTAATGCTCTTGTGGTGTCATGCTATCAGTTATTCTCTTCCTGGGACAGAAGCAGAGAATGGGTTTAAGACGTAGTTGATTGAAAAGAGTCGGTGGCACTATTGGACAGGTTTAGAGGGCTGAATGGTTTATGTGTATACCTAATTATTCTGTCCTTTTGTTTCAAAAGAGGAGTCGATTTGATGTTAGGTTAACACAGTTTAAAATAACGGGTCCCACACTGAAATAAGGTCGTCCCTTTACCTTTAGTGTTGTACTATCTGTGGTGTTCTCATCCTCATGGAGAAGTGAAGACTCGGTTTTGAAGATATTCAAGGCTAAGCTCGACGGGTCTTTGCTGGACAGTAGAGTCAATGTTGATTTGGAACAGACAGGAGACGGATGGTCAGACACACTGGGGTCAGCCATGAGCATTCAGAATGGCGCAGCCGAATGGCCAACTGCTCTCCCTACCGCATGTGTTGTTCTCTCAATCCACCTCTCGACGCTGTTACAGAAATATACTGCTGCCTCTTCCACATGTGTTGTTCTCGTAATCCACGTACGATTTTGGTACAGAGATATACTGCTGCCCCTACCCAATGTGTTGTTCTCTCAATCCACCCTGGATGCTGTTACAGAAATATACTGCTACCACTACCCTATGTATTTTGCTCTCGAAACTGTGACAGAGATAGGGGACCACTTCATTCAGCCAGTCATTATCTTTATTATGAGATTGGAGGAGACCATTCTACCTCTTTAACGAGTTACAGAGGAAAATAGAGCGAATCATTTTAGCTTATTGAGTACATTTTACTGCACAGGAGACCACATAAATTGCGTGAGCTGATACAGAAGAAGCTGTTGCTAACAGAAAATAGAGAATAGAGAAAAATGTTTATTTTCATATAACAAAGCTGTAACTGGTGGAGTCCCTCAGAACTCACTATGGGATAATCAACGATCAATATTTGTACCAAAGATCTGGAGGAAGGGACTGAATATGTCAAAGCCCAGTTAGCTTAAACACTAAGATGGTCATCAAAGGGAGGTCTTGTGTCATCAATATGATATCGACAAAGCGACGTTATTGAGCAAACCTTCATCAGATATAGCATTATGTGAGTTGTCTATTTTGGATGGAATGATAAAACAATGGTAAACAATTTAAGTAGAGAGAGATTGCTGAACTCTGTGATACAGACGGTTTTCATGATCCAGGTACATGAATCATATGTAGTTAGACTGCACTTGCCGCAAGTGATTTGGAAGCTGAGTGGAATGATTGTGTTTTTGGCAAAGGGTACCAGGTTTGATCAGGAATGTTTTACAGCATCGGTACTGGTAAAAGTAAGGACTGCAGATGCTGGAGATCAGAGTTAAACAGTGTGGGGCTGGTAAAGCACAATCAATCAGGTAGCATCCGAGGTGCAGTAGAATTGGCGTTACGGGTATACGTCTTTCATCAGGAATGTGGCCGAAACATCTTGTCTCCTGTTCCTTGGGTGCTGCCTGACCTGTTGTGCTTTTCCAGCATCACATTTTTCCAGTGTACATCTGTACAGGGCGTTGCTAAGACCTGACACAATGATCCCTTATCCTAAAAAAAATTGTCTTCGAAGCTTATCAACAATGTTCTGTTCCACGTTCGTGGAATGACGGCCTTTTGTTCTGAAACATTATCAGTCTTGCTCTTAGATGAGAAATCTGTTTGAAGCATGCACGATTTTGAGAAGAATCACCCGGATACATATTTTCTCTTCTCAGGGAGACTAAATCTATGGAATATTTTTTTAGAATAAAATGTATTCATTTTAGCACAGATACTATGAAGACATCAAACGATTTTTAAAAATTAAGCATATGCATACCAACATATCATCAAATTATAAAGCTAATGAAAAGCACTGTGTATAACAACAGCAATGATACACTTGCCAAACACCAAACGCACATGGTCCGCTTTGGTATTCAGTTGACATGATTGCATGTTTCAACACAGAGAGGGAGAAGAATGTTCTCTGCCTGAGAAGCAGCAGCCGATTGATCCCTCTGTCTTCTTTTGTTCCACCTGACAACAGAAAATTTCTGACTCACCTCTACCTGATGAGTCGTGGAGAATCCCTGATGAGAGATTCATTGGAATCTCCCTATCGTCTGAAGCAAAGGGAATTCAGCTAAATCCAACTATTCTGGGTGAAATCGCATTACAAGCAGCTTGTCGGAGCAGAGTAACTTCAGAGGACAGAATAACATTTGGGACAGTCTGTCATCTATCCATTTGTTATCTGTTCAACTATTATGAAACTCTGGAAAACTTCCATTTTTCTGTTTTGTCTTAAGATGTCTGTGTGTGTGTGTGTTTCGCATTTTTCTAGAAGATAAGACAGACTGACAATTATGTTATTAGCCATATCACGAAATTTTGAAATTTGTGAACAGTGGAACAGTGTGACTGCAAAAGGAAACAGTGACCCTGCAACATTTGGTTGGAGCAAGAATGAGAATTTCTAAACTGGCTGTTCAAGTGGGAATTTCCTTCCCTAGAAGTTTGTGGTGCCTGGATGTTTACATTTATTCAAAGTTGTGTCTGTTAAATATTTGATAAACAAGTGAATGTAGGAAAATGGTGGACGTACAGAAGAAGTACTGCTGAGACTACAATCAGATCAGCTACGATCTTACTGCATGGTGGAGCAAAGACAAAGTGCCTAATGGCCCACTCCTGCTCCTCAGTCCGATGTCCCTATATTCCATTCAGCCCCTCACAGCTCCTGCTCAGGAGCAGATGAAGGTCACTTGCTACAAATACCTGGTCCACAGTAAGACAGGATCTTCTTCTGTCCCTCACAACTGACCACACAGTTTAATGAGGGTTGAAAGCTTTTAATTAAAAACTCAGGCTGGGCTCAAAAGACGCCTCTGGTCTTTTTATAGAGTGCCTCCTCTTTGCACCATATGCTTCATTTGTTGGTCATGGTGCAGACCTAGATTCACTGTGAGTACAGTCCTCATACCTCACCCAGAAATGACTAATAAAATGTTTTGCTCTCTGTAACTGCAGCATCCAGTAACGGAATTTTCAGAAAAACTACAACCATTAACTTTCTAATTACAGAACATAAGAACAGAAGGAACAGAATCGGATGGTAATTCGGATGGTCAGGCCTGCCGTGCCACTGTAAAAGATTATGGCTGATCCAACGTTGGTATCAACTTTGCTTTATTTCCCAATTCTTCACATTCCTCAATTCTATGACAGGTCAAAAACCCATCTTCCTCCTCTGTAAATACTTACAGTGATCTAGTTCCCCGAACTCTCTAGACCAAATAATTCCTGACATTCACAATCCTCTTTGAGAAGGTTACACTCCCCAAACATACACAATAACCTATTTGTATGTTCAAAAGAGATGAACACAGCAGCTCATGTAAGAGTGACAGACCCGAAAATCAAGGCCGGTGTTGACTCAGGATGGTATCAAGGAACGTTGACTAAATTAAATTTAATAAGAATGAGCCACAATCTGTCCTCTGGTTTGGGTCAGCCATCGCACAGAGAAAGATGTTCGTGGTTGATGGACATCAACCCTCACATTCCCGGAACATCCCTCCAGGAAATCCTCATGGTAACTTCCTCAAAATAATCGTATTCAACTGCTTCATCATTGATCCTCCCTATCATTACGTCCGAAATGGGGATGGCCACTGGAGATCACACAATGTTCAGAACATTTTCCCCCTCAGCACCTGAAACAGTCTGTGTCCGTGTGCAGCAATATCTGGACTGCATTCAGGCCAGTGCTGTTAAAGTGTCGGTAACATTCATGTAACAGCATAGCCGGACACTGCACATTTCAACAGTTAAAAGAGGAGGTCATTCAGCATCTCATCCTGGTTACATACGAATATGAAATAGCATTCAGCCCATCGAAACTACTGAACAGGAAGAGTGACATTACATTCAATACTCCTGCCTGTTACACAGGTAGAGGAGGGTTCTGGTCAGCACATCGAACTGTTAAACAGGAACAGGTGGAGCCCAAACAGTCTCCCGAAACTGTTCCACTGGACAAGGAAGAGGCATTCAGCCTCTCAAAGGCTTATACAGGAACAGGAGGATGTCACTGACATGACAAATCACAGGAGCAAATCATGATGTTCCACGTGGCTCCATTGTCTGTGGAACATGTGCTATTTTAACGCGGTTTGCTGGCAGTCAGGAGGGAAGCCAGATGTTTTCTGTCAAGTGTCAAGGAGACATCTTCCATCTCCGAGAATTTTAGACCCATGTTCTCCGTGGGGGTTAGAAGCTGGTGGGAATACTAATCTGTTTTAGATTGAAGGTAATGTGGCTGACGTAGGAATTGTTGATGACATGACGTTCAGTGCACGATCACACATCAAATGCACTGTATTAATATGTGGAGTATTTATTCAAAGTCTGGAATTCCTGCTCTCTCATTTATATGGGGAGTGGGGGTTGTTGCGTGGAATGTTCCCTGAGGTACTAAAAGTATCTAGAATCTCATAAACATAGTAAAAATAAAAGAAGCCGTGGGATTTATCACCGTATCAGTGTCTGTTTAGAAAATCATGTGTGATTGTCCATCTGCCTGAAGGTTCAATGCAATCCCATCTTATTCTCTCACAGTGCGACAGATTAATCTTCACTCACTCCTCATGGTACCATCATACCAGGGATTCGTTTAGTGGAACTCCTTTTCATTCTCTCTGTGGTAAGGAGTTCATTCCTTATAGAGGAGAGAAAATCTGTGCACAATACCCCAAATACAGCCTCAACAACACTCTCAGGGATGATCACAATAATCACTTTCACTCGCTTCGCCGTCTCCATTTCTTTCTTATAGCGTTAAAAACATCCCTCTCTATATACTGCCACTGATGCGAAATTTATAACTTCCTTACATCTGTCGGTCAGTGTCAATAAAACCAGCACCAGAGTTGACTGTCGAGATGGACATCACTGCCAGGGAGAGACTCAATTAGATGGAATATACTTAAAATAAGGAATAGTCGCCTACCTGATGGAAATGCACTGTAGGAAGATGGGAAACAGGAAGTGGAAGGGAGTTATCTTTACTTTAGCTCTTTTTCGCGAGGCATATGAAGCCCTGGTCAGACCTATATGTTATGCCGATCTTGAACTGAGCAGCTGGTACAGCTGTTCCACTGGGCAGTAAACAGTAAACCACATTGGTGTGGGTTTGCAGTTACATGGAGACCTGGTCAAGGAAGGATAACCCATTGCCTTCTTAAAAGTCGTGAGGCAAGCAGATGGGCTTCTGTTTATTACAAAAGATGATGGTTTATTTTAAATTCCATCAACTTGCTTCATGAAACATCAACAGATTATTATTCTGTGCCTCTAGATTAAGAGTCAATGATTTGAGCACCATGCACTATCTTCCTGTCTGACAGACGCTACGGAGAGAACAAGTTAAATATCTCAAGTACAATTATCTTGTCATGGACATGTGGTTAGAGGGACTGTAAACTGGTGAATCCAGGTCTCATAGTGGTACAAATTCAGAAGTTTATTCAGAAGTTGCACTGTGGTTGACGAGTAGACCAGGACATCATAATGGTGGTACTGGGCAGGATTGGTGAGAGGGTAAGAATTGGAACTGAAGATCTGTGCAAGGCTAGAAGGATTATGGAGTTTGAGAACAGTCTGGTTCCTTCTCGCATGTCGGTGAGCAATTTATAAATAGTAATTTGCTTTATAGAATTTTCAAGGAAATTATTTTTTGATTAGAAGTGAAGACACTGACTTCCACTTTTGCAAAATTTACCTATTGTGAGCAGAATCTCAGTTCAACACGGTTTAATAGACAAAGAGATTGACTTACTAGGAACACCAACTATAGCGAGGAAGGGATAGTAACCACCTTGAATAATCCAAAGGATATCCTCGATCCGTGATGCTAATGATATCCAAGGCCGGGAAAGGTAGTAAAGACCCTCAGATAAACTCCTGTGCATTGTTGGAACATTCCAGTCTAATGTTCTCAGATTCTGATCCATTCTTGTAACATTTCAGTCTCATGTTCTCAGATTCTGATCCATTGTTGGAACATTTCAGTCTAAGGTTCGCAGATTCTGATCTATCCTTCCCTCCCTCTGGAGCTGCTGATCCCTGTTAGTGCAGTCGGTGATGCTCCTCCTCATACTATGGGATAGCACATCGAACCCAGTCCTTATTTGAAGAAGAGGCTAATCCTCCAATGACACATGTAGAATCCACAGCGATTGTCATTAATCACAGTCGCTGAACAAATAGCTCCAGTTAACCCCTTTCAATTCAATGCAGTTATTATTGAATTTCAAAATAACATATAAAACTTGCAGATTCGGAATGGGACATGTGAGGGTGATGAGGGAAGGAATGTTGGAGATGTTAGATTGATTGTGTGTTGTCATTCAATCTGAATTGGATATGGGAGTAATGACAGAGGATTGTCAGAACATAAATGCGTTTATCTGTTTATAATTGGAAACATACAGTCTGCAATTAGTGATCAGTAATTATATTATAAATAAAGCATTGAGAGAACTTTTAAAGTTTAATCTGACAAGAAAATGTGCCTAAGACAACATGGGGTTATAACAAACAAACGGTATGGATATTTTAACAGAGAACTGCCCCATGATAAATACAGTTCAGATTATTATTCCAGGATCAGAGAGGGCAGGTGAGAATCATGCTGTTGATTTATTAATGCCAATCAACTGTGATGAAGTGCCTCTTACTGTACTTCAATTACAATGTGATTATGGCTTTGGGAAGGAGAAGAAAACAGAGAGATTTGGGGGACTTGGCTGCTGAGACGAGAGTGCAGGAACATGATATTGCCCACTCATCAGAGTTTAAAAAGTTTCTCTTTATAAATCATGTGAAGATCGGATTCAAGTACAAATCTACAATGAGGAATGAGGAGAGCCAATATTATTAAAGACCATACAAACAGAAGACATAGGAGTAGAAACCTAGCAATTCAGCCCATCCAGTCTGCTGCAACATTCAATCAAAGCTGATGCATGTCTTAAACCCATTCTCCCCATAACCCTTGATCCTCTTTACAATCGAGAACCTATCCGCCGCAGGCTTAAACATACTCAATGACCTGGCCTCCACAGTCTTCTGTTGCAGTGAATTCCATGGACTCACAATGCTCTGGCTGAAGAAGTTACTCGTTATTTCTGTTTGAAAAGGTCTTCGCTGTGGTCTATGTCTGTACCTCGGATCCTAGTCTTTCCTACCAGTGGACACAATTTCCCAAAATCCACTCTGTTTAGGTAATTCAGTATTCTGTAAGTTTGAATTAGATCCCCCCATCCTTCTAAACTCCAACGAGTATTGACCCAGAGCACTCAAACGTTCCTTATATATTAAGCTTTTCATTCCTGTGACCATTCAAATGAACCTCCTCTGAACACGCTCCAGGGCCAGTACATCCTTCCTGAGATATAGGGTCTAAAAGGGTACACAATAATACAAATGTGGCCTAAACAGAGCTTTATAGTGCCTTCAAAGTACATCCCTGCTTTTATATTCAATAGCTCTCGAAATAAATCCCTTCATTGTATATGCCTTCATAATTACAGACTAAACTTACAAGTTTACCTTGAGAGACGTATGGACTAGGATTGCCAAGTCTCTTTGCACTTTAGGCTTCTGAATTTTCTCCCCATTTAGAAAATAGTCCATGCCTCTATTATTCGTACCAAAGTGCATGGCCTCATTCTCGCCCGTGTTTTACTCCATCTGCCACTTCTTTGCCCACTTCTCCTAACCTGTCCAAATCCTTCTGCAGCTTCTCTGCCTCCGGGGTGCTACCTGTACCTCTTCCTATCTTTGTAGTGTCTGCAAACCTAACCAGAATACCCTCCGTTCTGTAATCTAGATCATTAATGTACAAAGTGAAATGTTGTCCAAACACTGAATCTTGCGAAACAAGGTTTGTCACTGGCTGACATCCTGAGAAGGACCATTTTATGCCCATTACCTGCTTTTTGCCAAAGAGTCAAGCTTCTATCCATGCTAGCACATTGACTCTGTCACCATGGGCCCTTATCTTAATCAATAGCCTCCTGTGTGGCACCCATCAAAGGCCTTCTTGAGATCCAGGTAATGGCATCCTCGTGGGTGGCACGGTGGCACAGTGGATAGCACTGCTGCCTCACAGCGCCAGAGACCCGGATTCAATTCCCGCCTCAGGATACTCTCTGTGTGGAGTTTGCACATCTCCCTGTGTTTGCGTGGATTTCCACCAACAGTCCAAATATGTGCAGGTTAGGTAAATTGCCGATAGTGTTCGGTGAATGTAAGGGAATGGGTCTGGGTTAGTTGCGATTCGGCAGGTCGGTATCGACTTGTTTGGCCGAAGGGCATCCTTCCACACTGTAAGTAATCTAATCCTTTGGCTCTCCTTGGTCTAAGATGCTCGTTACTCTCTCAAAACGATCAAGCAGATGCGCCAGGTCTGATCTCCCCTTGTTGAAACCATGATGACTTTGCCTCATATTATAATGCACCTCCAAATATTCAGAAATCTCATCCTTCCAATTAGTTCCAGGATCTTACCTTATCCACGACTAAGATTAGGCTTTTTGATCTGCAATTTACCGTCTTCTGGTGTATTCCCTTTTTGAACAGGGATTTTACGTTAGCGCTATTCCAGTCCTCTGGGACATTCCCTGATTCTAATGATTCCTGAAAGATCACCACTAACGCCTCCACTAGCTCTGAGCTTTCTCCCTTAGAACTGTGAGGTGTAGTCCTTCTGGTCCAGGTGATTAATCCACCTTCAGCCCATTTAGCTTTTCTACCCTGTTTGCCTTGGAGATGGGTGACATACTGAGCTTTGCCCCTTCACACTCTTGCATTTTTGTGAAATTATTCGTGTCCTCGGCCATTTCTTTGTTTCCCACTACTGTCTGTCCTGTGCCATTTTATGGCAGACCAATTTCTACTGTTTATTCGCCTTTGCCCTTTATATATCTAAAGACAATCTTACAATCTGGCAAGCTTATCCTAATATTTAATCTCCTCCCTCCATATTTACTGTTTTATTGCCCTCTGTTGGTCTTTGTGAGCTTCTAAATCCTCTGATTTTCCTCTGCTCTTTGTCACATTATACGCTTGCTCTTTTTCTTTTATTCTGTCCCTGACTTCCTACACAAACACCTGTTGAAGGAGCCGCACTCTGAAAGCTAGTGTGCTTCCAATTAAACCTGTTGGACTATAACCTGATGTTGCGTGACTTTTAACCTAATCAGCTATGGTTGCTTCATGCTCCCCTGTACCATGCTTCCTTTTTCTTGGGAGGAATCTCTGTTGTGTCTCCTGAATTACTCCCAGATACTCCTGTCATTGCTATTCCACTGTTTTTTTCATGCTAGACCTCTCTCCCAGTCAATTCTACCCAGCTCCTCCCTCATGCCTCTGTAGTTGTCTTTATTCAGCTGAAAATACCATTACCTCTGATTCTATTTTCTCCCTCTCAAATTGCAGAATAAATTCAATCATATTATGATCACTGCTTCCGAGGTGTTCATTCACCTTAAGCTATTTTAAATAGTCTGCCTCATTGCACAATACTAATCCAGTATTGTCTGTTCCGGAGTGGGCTCCACCATAAGCTGCCCCAAAAAGCCCTATCGAAGATATTCCACAAATTATGTTTCTTGGGAACCACTACCAACCTGATTTTCCCAGTCCCCCCATGTATTGAAATCCCCCATGACTACTGTACTTTGCCTTTTCTACCCATCTTTTCTATCTCCTGATGTGTATTGTGCCGCAGCTCCTGACTACGTTTTGGAAACCTCAACATAACGTGGCACAGTGGTTAGCACTGCTGCCTCACAGCGCCAGAGACCCGGGTTCAATTCCCGACTCAGGCGACTGACTGTGTGGAGTTTGCACATTCTCCCCGTGTCTGCGTGGGTTTCCTCCGGGTGCTCCGGTTTCCTCCCACAGTCCAAAGATGTGCAGGTCAGGTGAATTGGCCATGCTAAATTGCCCGTAGTGTTAGGTAAGGGGTAGATGTGTAGGGGTATGGGTGGGTTGCGCTTCGGCGGGGCAGTGTGGACTTGTTGGGCCGAAGGGTCTGTTTCCACACTGTAAGTAATCTAATCTAAAAAAAAAACATAACGCCAACTCTGTTTCTTTTTTTCAAACTTTGAGGATACTCAGTTCTACGCACTCAGATTTTGTGCCATCTGACGCTACTTTATTTCATACAGTCAGAGAGTTATACAGTCAGAGAGATGTACAGCATGGAAACAGATCCTTCTGTCCAACTCGTCCATGCCGACCAGATATCCCAACTTAATCTCGTCCCTTTTGCCAGCACTTGGCCTATATCCTTCCTACCCCTCCTATTTACATGTCCGGATGCCTTTTAAAATGTTGGAATAGGACCAGTGTCCACCACTTCCTCCCACAATTGTTTCCATACACACACAATCATGTGCATGAAAAAAAATGCTCCTTTGGTCGCTTTTAAATCTTTCCCTTCTCAATCTAAACCTATGCCCTTCAGTGCCCCCTGGGGTGGGGGAGACTTTGTCTATTTATCCCTTGTGATTTTCTAAACCGTTATAAGTTCACCCCACAGCCTCTGACGCTTCAGGTAAATTGGCCCCAGCCGATTCAACGTCTCCCTGTAGCTCAAATAGTCCAATCCATGTAGTAATCTTTTCTGAATCCTTTCAAGTTTCACAACATCCTTCCGATAGCAAGGAGACCAGAATTCTTACGGTTGATTTATTTTCATTCTTACTAATAAGGCAACTGCTCCCTCCACTCTATCTATGTTTTTGATAGGTTACCGTTTTGATACCGTTGAATATTCCGCTGTCAATCCTGATCCCCTTGCAGCACGTCTCTGGAAATTTCAATCTAAGCCGCAATCTCATTTACCTTATTTCTTATACGCCATGCATTTAGATAAAACAGTCTCAATCCTGTATTAATCGTCCCTCCTCTTAGTATCATTTGATTGTCCCGTGTGCTTGAAGTTTGGTTGTTTACACTTTCAATACTGTCTGTCCTATTTTTGTCTGTGCTGGAGATTTTTAAAAAAACTCTCCTGCGTTCTGCACTCTTACCTCCTTTTAAAATTCAAGTTTTCTAATTTCCCCTATAATTGAAGCCCCACCCCAAAACTAAACAATTGTTGAAAAATCTGACCACAGGCCTAGTTATGTGATTTTTTAGACTCTGGTCCCAGCATTGTTGAGATGAAGACAATCCCATCAGAACAGGTACCTTCTTCCCCAGTAAGACAATATGCTTATGCAACACAAAATACAGGCAAAAGATATGTTTTGTACATTCCAAAATATGGAAAGTACAAACAGATAAGACCGTTAGAATACATTTATGACCTTGAGCTATATAAATTGAAATGTGAATTACAAAACCTTTGAAGTGTTGTGCAAACTTTATCAATCATTATTCTACCCACAGCTAGAGATACTGATTTCCCCTTTGTCAGTGATCCCACTCTTTGAGATTCTCTGGTCCAATCCCACATACAGTATCTCGGGGGCTTATCAGTTACTGCTGCTGTTCGCCCAGTCTATTTAAGTTAATCCACCTTCTCCCTGGAGCCAATCAATTGGTCTATTGGATTGTGTTTAACTGTCATCAACCAGCTCTGTAATGTTATTGGAGATAAATGATCTGGGATGACAGCCAGTAGCAGCCCAGTGCTCTCAAGGTATGGCACCAGAAAAAGGGCTTGCATTCCAGGGGAATTTCTAAATAAAATTTCCATCTTTTGTCTATTTTCTTCATGCTGTCTTCTGATCTCTCCACCTTCACTCTCGTCTAACACCCGTTTCTCTCACTCAATCAGTCGCTCCACTTTCTATCCACTCTGTTGGTCTCCCTTCACATTTTTCTTTTTGTTTGATTCTTTCTCTCTCTCTCTCTCTCTCTCTCTCTCTCTCTCTCTCTCTCTCTCTCTCACTCACTCAGTCTATCTCCAATAACTCTCTCTGCTTTCAGGTAGTGCAGTTGGAGAGCTTGTGGATGTAGGATGGGCTGATTTGCCCCGTCTATGCTGTATTAATTCTGTGGTGCTCTGACGCACAATATAGACTTACAGTACCTGGAGAAACAAGCTGGTTCTGCGAAGGACACATACAAAATCATCCATTATCTCGTCCTGTTTTCTGACATGCAGTGTCCTCTAAATATCTGTTCAAACAAAGTAGATTAAAATTCGAGCAGTTGGGAGGACACTCACCAGACGATATCACAAACAGGATTTATGAAATAGTTCCGAAAAATGTGGATTTGTCTGATAGCAACGCCTCCCAATTAACAGCCTCTCGCTTCTGCCTGATGCGGATTTGCCTTCCGCCAATTTATTCACTTCCACAAGGTCCTGACTTATTCTACGTTCGTCGCTATCTCAAACCTGAGGCCATTGTGATCACTGTTTCCAAAATGATTTTCTACTGAATGGTCAGTCACCTGGACAGACTCATTTTCTAATACGAGGTCCAGTATGGCCCCTTTTGTAGTTGGACTATTCACATTCCACTGCAAATAGCTGTCTTGGATTAACTCAACATTTTTTTTACCCCGCCTAAAACTCTTGCTCTAAGGGATTCCCAGTCAATATTGGGGATGTTAAAGTCACTCAATATAGCAACTCTGTTTTTAATACACGTTTCCATAATCGGCCTACATATTTGTTCTGCAATCTGTCGGTGGCTGTTGGAAGGACGACAGTACAATCCTATCACAATGCTTGCTTTCATCATATCTTGAGCTCCACTCATGATGCCTCTGCAGATGAGTCCTCCAGTAAGTCCTCTCAAAGTGCAGATGTAACGTTTTCCTGATTAGTAATGCAACTCCTCGCCCTCTTTTACCTTCCCCTCCATCTCATCTAAAGCAACAAAACTCTGGAAAGTTGAGCAGCCTGTTCTGTCCCGCCCTCAACCAAGTCCCTATAAAGTTTGCAACATCGTAGTCCCATGTACGGATTCAGGCTCTAAATTCATCTGTTTATTCTTGCGTTGAAATAACTACACTTCAGCCAAATGCATCAGATACTGACCCGATATTTGGTTTGAGTTTGTCCGATGTAAATTCTCTGCTGCTATTTTCCTGTGACAGGAGATTACAAAAGCAGAAAAGCAGAAAATATTGTAAACAGGCAATTCCAGTTTCCTCCTTTGTCACTTCAATCTGTACATTGCATTCCGTATGGTTTTCGATAGTTTTGGATAATCATTTCACTTTAAACGACTGTCTCCAGCCACTCACTGCATATTCAGCGACTATTTCTGGACCCACTGGATTGATTGTTCTCTTGTCCCTCTCTCACGAAATCTCTGTAATATTTACATTGTATTTATTTGTACTTATCCAATCTACAAATTCTTACCGACCAGATTCCTCACATTAAACAAATAACAATTCAGGTTACCACTCCCATTGTGTTCAGCACCCTCTGCTTCTTTATTGTTGGGCTTAGATGCATTGGTTTTGGTCTTCAATTCCTCCTCAGTGACTGCATTGTGGAAATACTGCTCTGGTTCCTACTCCCCCGTGCCACACTAATTTGAACCCTCCTGAGTGACAATAGTAAACCTGCCAGCCAGGAGATTGCTGCCAGTTCAGGTCCATCCCGTCCTTCTTTTGTCTATCCTACTGACCCGGGAATCCAAATGATCCACATATCGGAGACTGCTGCCCCCCAGTCCAGCTCTTTGGCCAGGTTTTTTTTTCTGTACCATCTTCCTATTCCAAACCTCACTGGCACGTGACACATTCTAGTCTCTCCAAAATTCAAATATATTTCAGCATAACTCCGGCAAGATCTCTCCTTTAAAGTGGATATATTTGATACAAAAAAAAGTAACCTCATTACCCAGGAAAGTAGAGTCCACTGAATCCGTCCAATGAGCTTAGGATCTGATAACTATCACCGACACAAAACCTGTTTAACAAGGTATACATATGGACCATATATCTGCATATAGACGAGGATAAACGGAAGACTAGGAAATGTCAGAGCAGATGGATGCCATTCAACCTGTTTACTCTGCTTTGCTATTCAACTGGAATTTAGTTATTCCGTTCCTTTCCATGCAAGGGTCTTTACCCATCATCCTCAGCGGGTCAGAAATTGCCCAATGTAGTTGTGTGCACAGTCGTGCATTGGGAGTATCCAGTGTCAGGCGATGGGGTGTTGGGAGTCCTAGGGTTGGCACGAGGAAAGGCTGATTGCAGTGATGACTGAAGGACTGAGAGAGACTGTGTGGGCATCCAGGGACACGGCACTCAGACAAGTGGTCAGGCAAGATCCCAAAACACCCAGGGGATCCCGAGCACCACGGATGCTTTTACAAAACCCTGCCACATTTGCAGCATTTCTCCATAAAAAAAATGCAAAAATGCTGTGGATGGCAGAAATCCAAAGCAAACACAGAGACATATTGTGGAGAGAGAAAAGAGTTAATGGGATGTAGGTTTGCTCGTTGAACTGTAGGTTTGATATCCAGACGTTTCATTACCTGGTGAGGGAACATCATCAGTGGAGACCTCCAAGTGAAGCAAAGCTGTTGTCTACTGCTTTCTAATTATGTTTGTCCTGGATGGGGTTCCTGGGATTTGTGGTGATGTCATTTCCTGTTCGTTTCCTGAGGGGTTGATCGATGCTATCGAGATCTATGTGTTTGTTTGTGGCGTTGTGGTTGGAGTGCCAGGCCTCTAGGCATTCTCTGGTATGACTTTGCTTAGCCTGTCCCAGGACTGATGTGTTGTTCCAGTCGAAATAGTGGGATTTTTTCCTCCGTGTGTAGGGCTACGAGGGAGAGAGAGTAGTGTTTTTTTGTGGCTAGCTGGTGTTCGTGTATCCGAGTGCCTAACTTTCTTCCCGTTTGTCCTACGTAGTGTTTGTGGCAGTCCTTGCATGGAATTGTGTAGACGACATTAGTTTTGTTCATGGGATGTACTAGGTCTTTTAAGTTTGTTAGTTTTTGTTTGAGAGTGTTGGTGGGTTTGTGTGCACCTAGGATTCCCAGAGGCCTTAGTAGTCTTGCTGTCATTTGTGAAACTTCATTGATGTATGGTAAGGTGGTTCGGGTTTCTGGCTGTGTTTGGTCTGCTTGTCGTGGTTTGTTCTTCAGGAATCAGCGGACTGTATGTTTTGAGTATCCGTTCTTCTTGAATACGTTGTATAGGTGGTTCTCCTCTGTTTTTCGAAGTTCTTCTGTGCTGCAGTGTGAGTTGGCTCGCTGGGATAGCGTTCTGATACAGCTTCGTTTGTGTGTGTCGGGATGGTTGCTGGTGCAGTTAAGTATTTGGTCATTGTTTGTCAGTTTTCTGTATCGACCTGGCAAAGGAAACACTTGCCACACTTTTATAAGAGACCATTACACACACCCCAACCACCATCAATCACATTACCAACGAAAACATCATGAAGCTTGTGGACCTGTGCCTCACCACCCACTTCACCTTCAACAACGTAACCTACAAACAAACGAACGGCACACCATGGGATCTCCGCTATCAGGATTCATAGCAGAAGCGGTAATGCAAAGCCTAGAATAAACAGCCCTTCCAACCATCAAACCAAACATCTGG
This sequence comes from Chiloscyllium plagiosum, assembly GCF_004010195.1. Classification (NCBI taxonomy): domain Eukaryota; kingdom Metazoa; phylum Chordata; class Chondrichthyes; order Orectolobiformes; family Hemiscylliidae; genus Chiloscyllium; species Chiloscyllium plagiosum. The sequence goes on from NC_057717.1 coordinate 55,858,308, forward strand.
GTCAGCTATGTAGATGACACCTTTGTGATCACAAATCGAAACAAGATAGAAGAGACATTGACATCATGAACAACATCCTCGCAGGCATAAGGTTCGCCATGGAGGAAGAAACCGACAAGAAACTCGCATTCCTGGATGTGACAGTCGAAAGAAAGGACAACGGAGAACTACAAACCTGAGTATGCCGAAAACCGACAAAGACTGAACAAATACTTAACTACACAAGCAACCATCCCAACATACACAAACGAAGCTGTATCAGAACACTATTCCAACGAGCCACCTCACACTGCAGCATAGACGAACTTCGGAAAACAGAGGAGGACCACCTATACAACGTATTCAAGAAGAACAGATACTCAAAAAAATACAGTCCGCGGATTCCTCAAGAACAAACCACGACAAGCAGACCAAACACAACCAGAAACCCGAACCACCTTACCATACATCAAAGAAGTTCCAGTAATGAGAGTCATACGACTAAGACCCCTCAGAATCCGAGTAGCACACAAATCGACCAACACTCTCAAACAAAAACTAACAAACATAAAATACCCAGTACATCCCATGGACAAAACCAACGTCGTCTACAAAATTCCATGCAAGGACTGCCACAAACACTACGTAGGACAATCTGGAAGAAAGTTAGCCACCAGGATACACGAACACCTGTTAGTCACAAAAAGACACGACCCTCTCTCCCTCGTAGCCCTACACACGGAGGAAAAAAAACACTATTTCGACTGGGACAACATTTCTAACCTGGGACAGGCCTAAGCAAAGACATGCCAGAGAACTCCTAGAGGCCTGGCACTCCAACCACAACGCCATAAGCAAACACATAGATCTATATACCATCGATCAACCCCTCAGAAGACGAACAGGAAATGACATCACCACAAAGCCCAGGAACCCCATCCAGAACAAACATATAAATAGAGAGCAGGAGACAATAGCTTCGCTTCACCTGGACGTCGCCACTGATAATGTTACCTAGCCAGGTAATGAAACGTCTGGACATCAAACCTACGCCCTAAACTTCAAACTGAGCTGCAAATCTACACAAACCTTGAAAAAGAGTTAATGCTCCCTATGCAGGCACGAGAAGAATATACCAACTCCACACAGAAAGGGTCCAGTGATTGGAATTGAAACTGAGTCCCTATCACTGTGAGGCATCCGTGCTGTATCACCGTGCTGCCCAATGATGAATAATTGGGGACAGTATAGTTAGAGGCATAGATAATGTTCTCTGTGACCAGAATTGAGAGCCCTGAAGATTTGTGTTGCCTACCTGGTGCTCGGGTTTGGGATATGTCATCTGGTCTGCAGAAGAACTTGGAGTGGGAGAGGAATGATCCAGTGGTCAGCGTCCGTGTGGATACTAACGACTGGAGTAACAAGTGATAATGAGAAGAGGGACGAGTCATACAGGATTGAACTGTTATGTCGAAATGCACGCAGTATAAGGAATGAGGTAAATGAGATCACGACGACACAAACTGGCAGGTACGACACGATGGGCATCACAGTGACATCGCTGCAAGAGGATCAGGATTGTGAGCTGAATATTCAAGGATATTCATTCTATTGCAAAGAAAGGCAGGTGGGCAGAGAGATAGAGTTGTCTTATGGGTAAGAAATGAAATTAGAACATAGATCATACAACATAGAACACTGTAGCGCAGTGCAGGCCCTTCGGCCCTCGATGTTGCGCCGCCCTGTCATACTAATCTGAAGCCCATCTCTCCTACAGTATTCCATGTGCGTCCATATGCCTGTCCAATGATGACTAAAATGCACTTAAATTAGACGAATCCTTTACCATTGCAGGCAAAGCATTCCATACCCTTACTACTCTCTGAGTAAAGAAACTACCTCTGACATCTGTCTTATACCTGTCTCCCCTCACTTTAAAGTTGTTTCCCCTCGTGTGTGCTGTCCTCGTACTTGGAAAAAGGCTCTCCCAGTCTACACTATCTAACCCTCTGATTATCTTGTCTGTCTCTATTAAGTCACCTCTCAACCTTCTTCTCTCCAACGAGAGCAGCCTCAATGCTCTCGGCCTTTCCTCGTAAGACCTTCCCTCCATACCAGGCAACATCCTAGTTAATATCTGCTGCACCCTTTCAAAAGCTTCCACATCCTTCTTATAATGCGGTGACCAGAACGGTACGCAATACTCCAAGTGTGGCCGTACCAGAGCTTTGTACAGCTGCAGCATAACCTCCTGGTTCTGGAACTCAATCCCTCTATTAATAAAGTCCAAAACACTGTATGCTTTCTTAACAACCCTGTCAATCTGGGTGGCACCTGTCAGGAATCTGTGTACATGGACCCCGAGATCTCTCTGCTCATTTGCACTCCCAAGAATCTTACCATTAGCCCAGTTCTTTGCATTCCGATTACTCCGTCCAAAGTGTATCACCTCACATTTGTCCACATTAAAATCCATTTGCCACCTCTCAGACCAGCTCTGCATCCTATCTATGTCTCTCTGCAACCTACTACATCCTTCGTCACGATCCACAACTCCACCGATCTTAGCGTGGTCCGCAAATTTACTAACCCACCCTTCTAAGCCCTCATCCAGGTCATTCATAAAAATGACAAACAGCAGTGGACCCAACACCGACCCTTGCGGTATGCCGCTAATATCTGGACACTAAGATGAACATGCTCCATCAACTGCAAACCTCTGTTTCTTTCAACAAACCAATTATTGATCCAAACTGCTATGTCTCCCACAATCCCATTCCTCTGCATTTTGTATAATAGCTTACTGTGGCGAACCTTATCGAATGCCTTGCTGAAATCCAGTGCGAGCAGCAGCGAAGGTAAGACCGTTTGGTTTTAAAAATACTTACCGGTAGCGGGCAGCGTTTTTTTTTTTTCTCTTTCACTCTCTATTCACAGAAAGAGCGGGAGCACCAGGGGGAAGTGACGACGACCAGAGGGGCAGCCGAGACCCGGAAGCAGTTAGTGTAAGCTTACCTGGGTAGGTTTTTTTCCCACTTTAAAAGCGCGAAGGAGAGGAACCCGAGGCACTACACGGGTAGTGCCTCCCATCCGCCCTCCTCCTCTAACTTAATAATAACATCTGTTGTGGTAAGTAGGTAAGTGCTGAATTTTGCTTGTTGTATTCTTTAGACCCAGTTTTTTTTAAATAAAAGTTAGCTTTAGAGGGATGGCAGTGAAGGCAGTGCAATGTTCCTCCTGCAACATGTGTAAGGTGAGGGATGCCATCGACGTCCCTGACGATTACACTTGGAGGAAGTGCACCCATCTCCAGCTCCTCCAAGACCGTGTTCGGGAACTGGAGCTGGAGTTGGATGAACTTCGGATCATTCGGGAGGCAGAGGGGGTCATAGATCAGAGTTATAGGGAAGTAGTAACCCCAAAGATGGCAGATAGATGGGTGACAGTGAGGGGGACTGGGAGGAAGCAGCCAGTGCAGGGACCCCCTGCGGCCATCCCCCCCGAGACCAAGTATACCGTCTTGGATACTTGTGGGGGGGATGACTTACCAGGGGTAAGTAACGGGGCTCAGGTCTCTGGCACGGAGCCTGTCCCCGTTACTCAGAAGGGAAGGGTGAAGAAGAGCAGAGCAGTACTAATTGGGGACTCGATAGTTCG